>NC_138051.1:34566205-34576205 GCF_964194185.1 Rhinolophus hipposideros
TAGAAATTGGGGGAAAAATCCGATTCCTTTGGAAGTGGAGCGTACTATGTATGTACTATTACTTTCACTAGATCAATACTCAGTTTTAAATTGTTTTTCTTTCTATAAAAAGGTATAGCTAATAGCATGGGACACATAAGCCATGTGATTTCAGTAATATATACTTTAATAGTATCTACTCTTAAGGAGTACTGTGGGAATTTTTGTGGGGTAATTTTTAGAGTATGATGTATAGATTTTGTGCAATGTCTCAGTAGTTAGAAAGAAACTTGATAAACAATTTTTGTCGTACCGACTTTGGTATTATCCCTGGTTAAATAAGTCTTTTAGAATAGTTTTATGTTGTCCTGTTTCTTACCGTCGCAACAAAACTAACATACTGATAAGATAGGCATTATAGAGACTTGAGTTTCAGAGAGGATAAGTGAATTAGCCATGGGCCTGTAATTATTATACATAAAACTGACCCTACAGCCCCGATTCCAAATTAAGTCTGTTCAATAGAATTGAGTTATTTTTCTTCCTCCCAAATTAGACAGTATAGGGAAGTGTAGTCACATTGTGCCATTTTCATTTCCTCATGAAATCTGAATGCAATCTGAAGTTGGGTCATTCTGAGGGAGAATAGTTAGTGTTTCTGTGGTTTTTATGACCTCAAAATAACCCAGTGAGGTTGGTGAGGCCTAGAGGCCAATTTATATGTTGGGAAACTGAGACTCTAAGAAATTATGAATGGAAGTGGTAGTAAAGGGCATGGTTGTGAATGGCCGTGCTCGAATTCAAGGCTTCCAGCTTTTCAAAAGCTCCTTTTATTGCATGGAAATACTGTCAGAATAGGGCTGCAGATTTTCATGTCATATTACAGACTTGGGCAAAAGCAGGAAATGAAGACGTTTCAAAACATCATCAAAAAACAGAAGATGAAAAACTTGACTATGATGCCATTAGTTCAAGTGACTGAGCCCTACTCCCCTCAGCACTCTGTCTTCCTGGTGTAGGATATTACCCACAACATTTTGGTTAGTTATGAGCAGTAGGTATATTACATTTGAGTCTGTTTTCTTAAAAGAGAAAGTCCAAAAAGAACAAGACAAACAAATGAGAAACAAAAACTCATAGACACAGACAATAATTTAGTGGTTACCAGAGGGTAAGGGGGTGGGGGGTGGGTGATGAGGGTAAAGGGGGATCAAATATATGGTGATGGAAGGAGAACTGACTCTGGGTGGTGAACACACAATGGGATTTATAGACGATGTAATACAGAATTGTACACCTGAAATCTATGTAAATTTACTAACAATTGTCACCCCAATAAAATTAATTAAAAAAAAAAAGAGAAAGTCCTTATATTTTGAGCAAACACTTTAAGTACCAATATATATTTTTTCCTGTTTCATAGCATGTCCTCTAATTGTGCCAACAGAGAGTATAATTGGGAAGTGATGACCAGTTACAGACTACTGAGTTGCTAACGAAGCCTGAATTTTACTTCCATGTTTTCTAATCTATCCCTGGGATCTCCCTTTCCCATCTGAACTTTTACAAGAAGGCTAGAGATTTTGTGTTTTTTGTGTGTGTTTTTGTTCGATGCTCCCCAATTTTAGCAAATATCCCACTCCCTGTTAAGTCTCAAGTAGTAAATGTGTGAGTGAGTGAATGAAGGAATGAGTGTCGCACTAAGAAATGTGACCTTCTACTAAGAATCTTATTATAGATAACTCTGTTAATGAAGATTTTCCGAACTGCAGTAGATGTGAAACTGGAAATATCATTACATGGTAGAAGATTATCTAAATGTTCACAGTTCTTTCATGAAAATCAATCATCTATAACTTGTAAGAGCTCTTATTAATAGAGAAGCTAGTATTATAGCCAAATTATAAATTAAATTAATTATAAATTATAAATATTGACTGTCCTTGAGTTTGAATGTAAGGCAGATTAAAATTTCCGAAAAGCCAGTGGGAAATATACCTCTATCCACATTAAAAACCGGTGGTTTTGTTTACTTCCTAAAGATTTTATATAACTTTTCTTTTCTTTCTTCCATATATCAGTATATTCTTCCTGGCTTTAGGATAGCCCACTGTGAATACTAATATTCTTTTGAAACAAACAGTACAATTGAATGAAATTTTCAATGAAGATTAATATTTTGTAGAATACCAGTTTACTCTATTTTTTTGAGTATGTGCTTTGTTGCTTAACATGTCTATAATCCCCCCACCAAGTGCAATTATGTTTTATCCAATGGGATTACTAATTTTTGTTCTTATTTTTGGAATGACCTTAACTTCAGTTTTGAAACAAACTGGTTTGGAGCTTTTGGCAGTGTGCTAAACCATCAGTACATAGCACAATCGTCTCTAATACTCTAGATTTAATAGAAGAAAGTGTGAGAAAGCATCCAGTAGGTGTTTGAATCTGATTAGACTTTGAGTAGTCCCTTACTAACAATGCTGGAATATTGATTCCTTTGGAATTTTTTTATTCTTCTGCAGTTTGTCAAGAGCTATTTGGGTTGCTGACTGTCCTGAACACTATATTAGGTACTGCAGTAGATGGAAAGAGGACTAAAACTCATGGCTTTTCTATCAAAGCAGTCACAGCTTAGTGGGATATGTGAAGCACGTACATAATAATTATCTTTCCGTATGTGTTTTTGGAGGTAAAACATGCTGGAAGGAGTGGGTGGAAAGATGCCTTCTGGTTTGTAGAATTAGAAGTGGCTTAATGGACTGGGATAGTATGGCTGTAGGGGAAGACAATTTAAGACTGAGAATTGTGGGAACTAAGGAAGGAAAATAGGAAAATATGCAGTCTGCCGAAGAACAGTCCAGAGTCGCTAACCTAAAGCCTGTATGTACAGTCATGGCAGGAATTGAAGTTGGACAGATTCAGTTATGATCCTATGGTAGAAGATACTGAATTCCAGACTTAGGAATTTATATTTAAATTTGAAGGCAGTGGGAAGCCATTGATGGTTCTAAATAGCAGTGCTTTCCAACAACACAGATGTGAAAGGTACCGTTTGCCTAGGGGTAACCAAGATTCTATATAATTCCTAGCACTTTTCTGTGATTCCACTCCTTCTATCACTCAAGAAAGCATATCGGAAAACAGTTGAAGATGAGTAATATTATTTAAAAAGTAGCTAAATCAACTTTCATTTATTTTTTAAAAAGCACAAATTTACTCAGTAATAAATAACTTTCAGTGCACTTTATAATGTACCATGACGCAGAGCTGTGTCTTGCGATAACAGTTAAGGACCGAGGGCAACGATAATATTGCAACACTATATGGAATGGATTGAAATGAGGAGATACTGGGTATAGTGAGAAAGAATAATTAACGAGCTATTACATTATCCTTAGAATATTTAAAACAGGTCTGAATTAGGATTTGCAGTGGAAGTGAAAGAGAAAATAAAGCTTATGGGACATAGCAATTTACTGGATACGAGGGATGAGGAAGTGAAAGGAGATGAATCTGTTGGGCTACCAAATTGAGATTCCAGAACACATCTTACAAAATGCTTCTATAAAGCTGGAAATTTGGAGCTCCTTCTCAAAAGCATGATGTAGATTTGAGTCATCTATACATGGAATGTTCTTTCCAAGACATTTCAAATGCGAGGAGGGACTCCCCATTCTATATGTAAGCCCTCATTTGAGTCTTAATTATTAAAGTAATTAATCCTTAAAGTTTCAGTGCTTGAATTTACATTTGCATGTTACCCTAAATTTTTTTGCCCTCTAAATGGTGGTAAAGTGAATTTGAGGACTTAATGCATATTCCAGGAGTAAGGGCTTCATTGCGAGGGATTGAATGCATGGAGCATCTCTAGTTTAGTACAGAGGGGAATGTTTCCAGCTCTTTGCAAACCTCTCGTGTATTGATTACAAAGTTATTTAATGTCAAATATTACTTCCTTGCACATGGGTGCTTTCAGCCTTTTCTATAGTTTTAAAACATTTTAAAAAGTCTTAATGAGAAGAACTTTTCAAGTTTCTACACCATATTGATGTTTTCCATTTCTTGAAAGCACTGTTGTATCTATCCCATTCTTTCCTTTAGAGCTTGCCGGTTTAGAGGTAACAATCCAGGTAACATTCCAAGGATAGGAATTTGAGTTTATTTTGGACCTTCTGTTTTTGTTAATAAAAATTGTATCTATGGGTAGGTATTTTCTTGTATCTATGTATAGACTTGCTTTTTAGAACTGGAGGAATGAGAAAATGACTTATTTTCACTAGTTTGAAAAAGAAGTACAGAGGCACATTCATTGCATGATAAATATTAACAATGATGATTATAGTGAAAGGTTTTGTCATTCAAGAAGCTCAGAATTGGAAATTAGATTCCAACTATGCTTTATATACAGTGTAGTCAGGGGCATTTAATGTACTCTCTAGTCTCCATGATCATGGGAACAAGCAGAGGATGGTTATTGAAATTAAAAAATAATTGACTTTGACTATTAATGTCGATATCTTATTGAATTTATATATACCCTGCTAACCAGAGAAATCTTTTTACTGAATAATGTGTCTCCTCTTATATTTTTCTCAATAACTTGTGAGGAAAATTTTAAGATATAAAGGCAAATTGAACAGTGAACAGGTTGTTAGAGGTAGAGGGGGAAGATGATGAGAGGGTAGTTGGAGAAGGTATTGCAGGATTAATTCACAACCTAACAGATGAGGGATCAAGGACTGATGACAAGTTGCTGCTTGATTTTGACAGAAATAATCCCTACCACCTCCACGGGAACTTGTGTCTCAAGAAGGACCTGAAAGTAAAAATTGGTTCATATATGTATACTGCTTATATATGCTAAATTTTCTGGTGTAGTCCTGATTTCATGTAATTGTTTTCTTTGTTTAAGGAAAATGATTTTAAAAAGCTACCATAAAATGGAATCATCTTAGCACTTAAAACAAATACTTTTATTTGCATAGATTGGCCAACTTTTTGTTGGTCAGTATTTCTTATTTTGTAGTCTGATATGACATATTGATTATTGGTATTTTGGGTCATTCTAGAATATTTATTGTAGAACCATGTTGATTTCTTTTTCTCCTTTAGAAACAAAATCACTATGAGAAACAATTTTTTTGTTTGTTTGAGAGAAATAGCTCATTCGGATGTCCAATTGTATTGCATAGTTTCTCCCTTTTAATTACAGAGATACTTCTTATTTTACATATTTTTAAATCAGGTAAATTTACTGGTGGCAGGGGACAGAATTTTTTGCCTCAGCCTATCAAAATACCAAGTCATTTCTCTAGTAGTTTTATAATTATGAAGTGGAACATAGAAATTATGGAGTGGAAAATCAAGTGATTTTTCTTTTCCCCAAATGACAAAATTAACTACATTGAGAATTATTATGGCTTGTATCTTCAGGGGCTTTACAGCTCAGTTGCCACTAAGCCTGGCTGCTTTGCAGTTTCTCTCTTCTACCATCTACTGGTCATTATCTAACACCATCCATGCCAACCCCTTCCCCCTCCCCCTCACACACACTTACACACCTAATAAGACACTGCACAGTTGTCAGAAAGCTGTTCTTAATTGTTGTGCCTCTTGTATAGATCTGTATTGACTCCTGTGCTGTTTTCTCCCATTTAGTTTTAAGCCTTGGATACCAATTTTGGCCTTAATGTTTAGAGTTCCTTTCAGCCTAATGCATTCTTTCAACAAAGAACTTCTGAACTTCAAATTTGCTTTTCCATCTGGAGTCTGAATACCCCACACTCCCTCATTCCATCAGTAGCTCATCTCTTGGTTTCCATTGTATTTCTGCCTTCTTATCCACTGGTACAGATCACCTTTCAGGTTGGACCCTTCCTGATGTCTTTATTTAGTTATAGTTGCTACGGGAATTCAAGTAAGCTAAAATAATAGTATCTGCGATTTATATAGCATATAGTATATGCCTTAGAAAGTATACTTAATAAAGGCTTTACAGACTTGGACATTTAATCCTTAGAACAACTTTATGAGACAAGTGGTATTAATATACCCATTTATGGATGAGGAAACCAAGGCACAAAGACCTTAAGTGACTTGCCCAGGTCTATCAGTAAGTAACCACAAGATGATTCTAGCCCATGCTTTGACAATTATGCTAAACTGCCTCCTTAGGAAAAAAAATTATTTTGTCACACAACTGTATGTTGTGAAATTTGTATAGTTGAATAATTTTCGTGAGTCAGAACACTTGTAGATCAACAGTGTAGTTCACAAAAGTTATTGCCCAGATACAAACTCATCAAATTCCTGAGTTTATCCAAAATTAGATTTTATTATTTGTGTAACTCTCAGACTTTTATGTGCTTGTATAATTCATTTACTTATGTCATATGGCACTATATGTCTTTATAAGAAGGAGTCTTAACATATAAGTGCTTAACCTTTATTCTTAATGATGAGCTTTTAAATTGTTATTGTGCTGACATAATTAGGTGTAATGCCTAAAATGCTTTGTGTGTATAGCTATAAAAAGAAAGTAATGTGATCTAGGACTGACAGTAAAGCTGTATCTAGGAAAAAATCCTATGGAAGGTTGAAATTGAATGTGGTAACTGCAATTATCTAAAAGGAAGTCTATTACCTTATGATAAAACTGTCAAAATAATGATTGGGTACTCCTACAAATTGTACAGAGAATCAATAAAACCAATATTACGTCATGGTTTGAGAATTTAGGAATTCCACGTTCTCCTAATTCATGAAAGGATGCTAATATAGGTAAGAAAGAGGTAATTGTAAGAGTTTTTAAAATCCTCTTTTGTTTTGTAAGTGACTTTTTTTAGAGTAAATATTTTGCCTGAGAAACTCGATGAACAACATTCTTGGAAAATATGAATAGTATTTATTCATTAGTCAGATAAAATACAGACAACGTGAGCTACTTTCTTTTGCCTTGCAAGGACATACAATACAACATTTTGAATAGATCTCCTTTGTGATGGCAGATAACTTCTACTTCAAGGGCCCATGCCTTGATCTTTTGGATCATGGTTGATCTGTTATGTCACTGTAACCAAGCTAACCTTTGTATTTTTATAGGGATTACCAAATTCTTGCGAAAACTAAACATTGTACGTAGGTAAATTTATCTCTTCACTAAGCCACCTAACCTTCAAATTCTCGTGTCTATCTTTCAGTCTAAGAAGACAGGTAACTAATACAGAATGATTTTGGGGGGACGGTGTTCTTTGTCTTGGTTCATCCCCCGGTCCCACATCCATAAATATTAGTTGACTTGAATTACATATTTTGTTGATAATGTATCTACCATTTACTTATGACTCTAGGATTGAGAGGATATTAAGGAATTTTGCAGATAACACACAAAACATTTTAATAGAACTTTATTATTTAAAAACGTTTTGATACGTTTTATTTGACCTATACAACAAATCTTTTTTAATTTATTTTTTAACTTTGAATTATAGCTGGTATATAATATTATATTAGTTTCAGGTGTGCAACATACTGTTAAAACATTTATATACCTTACAAAGTGATCACCACCGTAAGTCCAGTAACTACGGTATCTGTCACCATGCATAGTTATTACGATATTATTGATTCTATTCGCTATGCTGTACATTACATCCCTATGACTTATAACTGGAAGTTTATGCTTCTTAATGCCATTCCCTTTTTCCTCCCATGCTTATGCAATAACTCTTTAAGATAGATAAGGCAAATGTTACTGTCTAGTTTTATATGTTATAAACAGAACTTCAGGATAAATGACCAGTCTAGTCACACAGTTAGAAAGGGCAAACCTGGAACTTGAACTCGGATCACCCATGACTACCTGCTCTTCTGCTTACCCTTATTATGTGCCTGAAATGAACAAAGGAATGAATACAAGCAGTGAGTGAGCAAAGAGACCTAGGTCTTTGATTTCAAAGTCTTCTTTCCATTATTTAATGAACAACATTGTTTAGATAATGCCCAAGAGCTTAAGCTCTCTTAATGTCAGAAGCTTGTCTTCTTTCTACTTAAATCTCATCCATTACAGTTTCTACGTGTTTTTACTTGCTTAGTTGGAATCCCAGTTTGATCCTATACTACCTTGTTTCCCCAAAAATAAGACCTAGCCGGACAATCAGCTCTAATAATACCCGGTCTTATATTAATTTTTGTTCCAAAAGATGCATTAGAGTTGATTGTCCGGCTAGGTCTTATTTTCAGGGAAACACGGTAGCTTTCACCTTGGGTAACTTCATGAGCCATAGTTTGCTCGTCTTTAAAATTAGATAACAACATCTACTTTTCAGTGTTACATAGATTAAAGATGATTTTGTAAAGTACCTAGCATGCTGCTTGGTACTCAAATGATAGTGATTTTTAGTGATGGGTCATAGTATTCCAATAAATAGTTACTTGAAACGTGAAAGAATTAATTTACCCTTCATTTTCTTTAATTTTGAATTTTCTAAAAATCTTGAATTTCGAATTCTCCGATAATTTTGGAAATCCTGAAACCTCTTGAAATACTTTTATGATGCTCTGTATGGGGAGAAATTAATTATGGTCTTATCAAAGCTACATAGAATGGGAGGATGGATGCAATGTCCTGAATTCTTCTATTAATTTATTTTGTCTCATAACAAAACAACAGCATGTGTTTGTCTACATATATATATATATATATATATATATATATATATATATATATGTATATATATATATATATATACATATATATATATATATGTGCTATGGAAACTTACAACTTTTTTTGTTTTTTGCTACAATTACTCATAATTATATCTTACACTTCAGGAATTCTTTTAGCCGACACTCTTTCAAAAGGAACAGGAGTTGTTTTTTTGTATGGTTAACAGAGGGATTAAATTTCTCATGATGTCATTTCTGGGTGCAGCAAGTCCGCTAGAAAGTTTTTACATTTTTAAATAGAATTTTATTGGGATAATTTCAGGTTTACAAAAAAGGTGCATAAATAATGCAGAGTTCTTCCTATACCTGTCACTCAATTTTAGTTACCCCCAATGTTATAATTTTATATTACTGTGGTACATTTGTCAACACTAAGACAAATAATTATCAAGCAATTGGTATATTACTATTAACCAACCTCCTGACTTTGTATGAATTTCACCACTTTTTCCATTAATGATCTTTTTCAGGTCCAGGATCCAATCCAGAACCTCACATAGCATTTACTGGTCATGTTTTCTAAGTCTCCTCTGGTGTATGACAGTTACTCTGTCTTGCCTTGTTTTTTGATGAGTGATGGTTTTGAGAAATATTGATCAGGTATTCTGTATAAGGTATCTTGATTTGGGTTTATCTGATATTTTTCTTACAATTAGGCCAGCATTTTACGTTTTGGAAAAGAATTCCACAGAGGTGAAGTTTCCATATCATCATATCATATCAGGGAGTCCATGATATTAACATACTCTGTTCTTTGGAAGCAAGTCACTAAATCTAGCCCACACTCTAACTGGGGAGAAAGATTAAGCTCCGCCTCCTGGAAGGCGGAGTATCTAGATATATTATTTGGACTTCTATAAGGAAGTTTTGTTTCTTTTTTCTATTTATCCATTTATTCAATCATGTATGTATGTATATATGTATATATTTATATATAGCTATATATGAGATATGATCAAAAGATACAGTGAATATTTAAATAAAACATTTATTACAGTAAGAGACACATTACCATTAATCCCCCTCAAAAATACCCCCCCTCGCTTCAAACACGCTTATCCCATCGTTCTCGCCATTTTCTGAAGCAGTTCTGGAAGTCCTCTTTCATGAGTGTCTTTACTTCATCTTCCATCATGACAACGCTCTATGTCACATGTTGCTTCTGGTACAGCAATTTCTGTCAAATGAAAACATTACGGTGTGTTTTCATCCACCTTATTCACTGGGTCTGGCACCGTGCGATCTCTGGCTCTTCCCCAAAGTCAAAATGTCCATGAAAGGTAAATGT
>NC_138051.1:34583705-34798705 GCF_964194185.1 Rhinolophus hipposideros
ATGC
This sequence comes from Rhinolophus hipposideros, assembly GCF_964194185.1. Classification (NCBI taxonomy): domain Eukaryota; kingdom Metazoa; phylum Chordata; class Mammalia; order Chiroptera; family Rhinolophidae; genus Rhinolophus; species Rhinolophus hipposideros. The sequence continues at coordinate 34,583,710 of NC_138051.1, forward strand.
TTTCAATTTCTCATGCCTCCATTTTTTCCATTTCTAAGATGGGGAGAGCCACCTTGTAGGTACATTCTGAGAATTCAGTGAGTTAATACGTGTGGAGTTTAGAATGGTGCCTGGCCCAAAGTAAGCACTCAGTAAATGTTAGTTGCTGTTCCTTTTTTTAGAAGGGAAAATTTGTTATAGGATAGACTGAGTAACCCCATCTTCCTGAATGCTCAACTGACTTTGTTCAGATATTAAATTGGTGTTTCTGAAATTTTACAGTTTTTACAGTTACAATGTTTGCCATATCCATATAGCACTACATGTACTAGTAATAAATATACTATATTTACTTGATATCTTTAAATGTCATTTAATTACATTTTAAAGGAAATTTGTAATTCCACCTTAAATGATAAACTAGAATTTCTTACCATAAATAGAAAGTATTGATGACATGAATATGTAACTGTTAAAGAAAAAAATGTTTTGCATACTCGTAAAGCCACTTCACAAGCTTATGCCAGTGGTAAGCACTCTGCTCTTTGGGAGACATGGCTTAGATATCATCAACATTTAAAGACCCCTTACATCTATTATTTGACTCTAAATTTTCTAAAAACCATAAAAAAATAGCCTCATTCATAATGAGAACATTTCAAATTAAGTCAAATCCATTTGATTACCTAAGAATTGCTGTCACAGTAGGGAATATAGGCAGGGCTCGGATTTTGTGTAGTTTCTTAATAACTCATTCAGCAATTTATTGAGCAGCTATTTTGTGCAGAGCAACTCTGAGATGATAACAGAGAAACAGTTCTGCTTTTAAGCAGCTCACCACATATCCTGACATAAATATTTCCTTAGTCCTCCATGTGACTGAAATATTCTCAAATGGGGTGATATTGCATAAATACATATGCAGTATACCTGTGGCATTAAAATTGCATGGGGGGTACAATTTTTTAAATGTCTAAAAAGTCTTCTTTAGATAAGCCATAATGAAAAAAAAAAAGTTAAGAAATATTGATGTAGCCCAAATAGAAGACCCCCTAAAGCCGAGCTTGAATTCTGAAACCTTACAACTTCAGAACCAGTAATACACTTGTAAGAATTACATCTTGTCTCCTTGGGGTGACCACAGGATGAGCTTAATCCTCTGGGTAAAAGCCCCCAGATACTTCTAGATAACACTGAGGAAACATGGCATTTTTTTTTCTATACTCTGCTAAACATCCCTTTTGTAGATTTTTTCTGATGTGTCATGGTTTCAAGTCTGAGCATCCTGATCAATCTCCTGTCAGCCGACAACAAAGTAACATTTAATCAAGTGCCAAATGGTTGGTGGACGAAATGAATTCACTCCACAATATGAGAGAGAGCAGAGCAAATGGATTGAAAAACTAAGGGAGAACCATACGGAAGGAGGTAAAAATTGAACTGAGCCTTGACGTTTTGGTCCAGGGAAAAATGAGAAAGAACATTCATTCTAGGTTTGGAGGATGGAGTTGGTGGTGAGTGGGCGGGAGGGGTGGAATTAAGTATGTTCCTGGCATGAATCAGGTGCTTAATAAATACTCATCGAATGTATGTTTGTTGACTAAGAGTCAATGGTGTATGATGGCGATAGAGCTGTAAGTCATCTGAGACAAGAATCTGAGCAGTGTGAATACTCATGCTTTGGAGATAGCGTCTTCCTGTCCTTACATAATACTTTTTTATTTGATGACTCTAGTTCAAGGTATTTCGCACGTGATTATGTGCTAGTTCGAGAGCAGAATTTAATTTGTTCCTATAGGATTCCCTAATGTTAAAAGATGTTTCTTGTTCACATCATCAAATGGGATCAGAGATCACCCCCGTGCAGTGGGAGAGCTAGTGGGCCGCCTGGAATTCCTGAGGAATAGTTGCAACTGCAAGAGGAAGCAGGCTCATGTGGGCCACTACAATATCAAAATTGTCCAGAGAGGACACTGACAGGCCAACTCCCACGGAGTTGTAGCTTGGGACGTGCATGACCTTGATGTCCAAAAGCCTTAAACCAGCATTTACAGAAATTATTAAATTCTAACTGGTATTTTTAGGCTTTGCTGTCTTGGAACTCAGCCTCTCGGGCAGCCGCCTGAGGAGGCAAATAAAGATACTGGTGTGCTTCGGGGTTGCTGCCAACAGCAGCTCCTTCCCATCCAGCTGTTTGACTGCAGGGGTTATTGTTTCTTCCGTGGAGAAAGGAGTAGGTTCTAACACCCTCCATTCTGTCTGCACATGAGTCTTCCTTCAGTATGGCCCATTTTGTCTTTATCCCTGTATTGTCCTTCCCTCACTCATCCTTTCTTCTCTCCTGACTGCTGCCACCCCATACACAGTCAGCTCCACACTGGTTCACCCATTGTGCTTAAATCTATCTGTGACCTTGGAATAAGGTTCCCAACTATATATGGTCTGGTCTTTGTTTTGGTTCAGGTATAACCTAGTCACAAGGCACTCTTTGCAGGAGGCAGGACTTTTAGGGACCTTAAGAGTGCAGATGGTTCACTTGCTCACTTGCCTCAGTTCCTTTCAGCAGTAGCCGCCCACTTTTCTCAGCTTGCATTAAGGAAAGGAAGAATTACAAAAATGGGTGGGAGGTCAGTGATTTGGGGGAAAGTCGTCACTTGTTTGGCTGCTGATGCTTGGAATGCCCTTAGCTAGAGAGGGAAAAATCCTTGTCGTTGTTATAGACAAGAGTTAAAATACAAACCTCCCATGCAGTGATAACAGTTAAGCTAATACACAAAAACGTGTAAAGGACTTCTACCATGTTCTTTCCAGAGAATAGTTCTGATTATGCATTATGTACAGAATGCCACAAAAGGGCAGGAACAGGGGAGGGGTGTAGTAAGGGAGAATCTGGCATTGCCATGTTTTGCCTGTTTAGCAGATTCACTTCTGGCTGTCTCTCCAAGGCTGTGTTGTGTATTCTGCTAAGAGCAGCCCCTGACTTCATACATATGTCATGGAGTCCTTTTTCTTTCACCCTCTTAACAATAGAAAGTAATGAGTGATCTACTTATTGATAATGTAGTGTTGGGAGGCAGAGCGCAGGCCATGCCATGATCTAACACCAGCCAAAGCAATAGTACAACAACTGTAACAGCCCAAGTCTGAAATGGCCTAAGTGCTTTTCGTGGGCTATTTTATTTCATGTTCACAACAGCCTTCCAACGTTATGCTCTTTTGCAGACAAGAGAGCTGAGGGTCACAGACATTAGTTAACTTGTCGAGATAGCATAGCTAGTAGGTGGTCTGTCTGATTCGGGGCTGTGCTCCATCACCACTGTTCCACGTTGCCTCGCCCTTTGAAAAGACTGTATAGCTTTCTGAGTTCACCTTTTTTTTTAGAAGGTATGTTTTTTTTCCTCTTTTGAGGAAGATGTAAATAAAAATTATGGTCTTGTTGTGTGACATCTGAGGCTAGGTCGTAAGAAGCCACAAGCTTCCACCTGGCTCTCCTGGGGTGTAGCTCTTGGAACCCAACTGCCGTTTCAAGGGAAAGTCCAAGCAGACCTTAGGCCCACATGGAAACTAAGGCCCACCTCATCCACAGTTCTGGCTGAGGGTGCAGCCAGCACAGAGTTGCCAAAGCATGTGAGTGAATCATCATGAAAGGGAATCCTCCAGCACACAGATAACCCACTCCAGTTGACACCAAAGAAGGAATAAGCTACCGGGCCCGCCCCAATTTGCCAAGTAGTGAGCATGTTAAGAAATTCTTATTTGAAGCCCCTTCCCATCGAAAAACTATGGGTTTACATTTGAAAATCCAGTGGAACTGATTCCCAAACAAATTGTCTTTTTTTCTCAAGCTTGATGATGAACACACGATGCGTTGGCCTGTGATATAGCAGCAACCTTGGAAGGACTGAGGGTAACAACCAATGACCATTCTCCTGCTGCCCAGCCTGGCCAGACGTCATGCAGCAGAGAGGTCTTTAGAGCTGATTTAAGTTGTTCCAGTCCCCACTCTATCTGCATCTCTGCCACCAGCTCTTCTTTCTGTTGTTTGAGCTCCAACTTCTTGGAAGGACCTTTAAATATTTATATAACTTTAACTTCAGGAAAATAACAAATCAACAAATATAAAAGGAAACAAGCTTTCCCTTAAACTTCTTACTAAAGGGTTTTCAAATTTTTCAGCAACATGGCAGAATGAGCTTTTGTTGATGGGCTATATTTCCACAACAAAGATGTAGAAATGATGGACAAAATAAACAACAAAGAAAAACAATCTTTTAAAATCCATAACCAAGTACAAACAAAAGGAATTTAATTTCTGGGTGCAAGGAATAGAGAGAGAAGGTATATTCAGAGTGGTAAACAGGCTCACACTGTGTAGGCCCATAGGAATTGTTAGTTTGAGGTATAGACATAAGGGGCTGGGCCTGGGATTTTGAACTCCACAGAGTAAAGATGTACAACCAGGAGTTGGAATTGAGCCTCCATATATAGCCCAGACCTTAGTACAAGGACTAGTAAAACTTCACTTACCTGGAGAAAATGGCAAGGAAGCTTGCTTACTGTGTATAGCTTCGAGTTGTGGAGTATTAGGAATGAAGAAAGAAATTAGAAATAGATCAGCACCATTTGGAGTTTGGGTCCCAAGGTACACTCTTGTTTACTGCAAGAAGCCTGAGCTAACAAATTAGCAGTAGAACTGGTTTCTGCAAAAGTAAACATGAAATGACTGTGTCATGGTTATTTCCAAAGTGCAGGACAAACAATTCTTGCTGAAAATAAGCTCCCAGTAAAAATTCATAAGCCAAGTGAGGAAACTACTATCATAGGAAAGATACGACACCAGATAGCTAGCTAGCTAGATAAGTAGATAGATAGATAGATAGATAGATAGATAGATAGATAGATAGATAGATAGATAGATAGATAGATAGATAGATGATAGATAGCATACCATGGACTTGAGATGAGAAAAGACATTATAAATTAAATCTATAAGATGATATTATAAACTATAAGATAAATCTATAATATAAAAGTATATAAATTGATTGACTAAATAAAGACTATAACTAGACAAATGAAAGAATACAAAATAGTGTGAAAAAGAACAGATTGATTTTGAAAAAACAAAAATAAAAAATGAGAAATGAAATAATTGTCCTTGAAGTTCAAAGATCATTAAATTAGTAAAGTATTAGATTAGGGGAAAAAAGATTAGAGGAATTAGATTAGAACAAAAATTAAATTAGATTAGAACAAAAATTAAGACTGGATCTAAGAAAAGCAAGAGATGAAGAAAAGGGAATGTAAACACTTTTTAGGAGCTGGTGACATAGGGGATAGAATAAGACCTTTAAATAGATGTCTAATATAAGAGTTCCAGAAGGACAGAATGGAGGCCAATGCAATAATAGCTCAAAATTTTTCTAACTCGTTTAAGTGATTTATCCTTAGGTTCAAGCTAATTCCAAGCATACTAAATAAAAAGAGCCATATTTAGTCTCACAGTGATGAAATTACTGAATATCAAAGAAAGCCCTAAAGCACAGAAATAAAAGACAAATTACTTACATAAGGGTTACAGTTACACTGACAGTAGAGTTCTTATCAATAACAGATATCAAGAGACATTGGAATCATATCTTCAAAGTATTGAAGTAAAATGACTCATTAGCCTATAATTCATCAGCTAGATTATCATTTAAGAGTGAGAACTAAGTAAAGATATTTTCAGGCAAGGGGTGACTAAGAGATTTTACTCAGTGATCCCAGCTGAAAGAACTAATAAATGAGGTGAGTCAGTAACAATATCCAATTTTCAGATATTGAATCCAAAAGTGGAATTCAAGAAGCAATGCTGAAAAAGAAAATTGCCAAACATGTTGATAAGCATTTTCCAAACATGTAAATAAGCATAGGATGCTTTAAAAAATGGAGGGACTGTATTAGTCAAGATTCTCCAGAGAAACAGAACTAATAGATGTGTGTGTGTGTGTGTGTGTGTGTGTGTGTGTGTGTGTGTGTGTGTAGAGAGAGAGAGAGGGAGATTTATTATAAAAAATTAGCTTGCATGATTATACAGGCTGATAATAAGTCCCAAGATCTATAAGTCCCAAGATCTAATAAGTCCCAGGTGGCAAGCTCGAGACTCAGCAGAGCCAAGGGTGTAGTCCCGGTCGAAAGGCTTGCAGGTTTGAGACCCAGGAGGAGCCAATATTTCAGGTTGAGTTCAAAAGCAGAAAAATGCCAATGTTCCAGCTTGAGGCCATGAGGTGGAAAAATTCTCTTCTACTCAGTCTTTTTGTTCTAGTCAGGCCGTCAACTGATTGGGTAAGGCTCACCCACATTAGGGAAGGCAGTCTGCTCTGTTCTTTTGGTGATTCAACTGGTAATCTCACCTAGAAACATTCTTACACACATACCCAGAATAATGTTTGGCCAAGTGTCTAGTGACTGTGGCCCAGTTAAGTTGACACATGAAATTAACCATCGCAAAGACTGAGAAATTGTGTTGTGGACAAGTTGGTTGGACAGAAATAACTAACACAAACATGTAGGCTAATCGCGGGGGGGTACGGGGGGTTCCTGATTGGAGTGAATACGTTCTAAATTTCTTATACTTAGATTTACAATGGAGATATGATTAGATTAGATATTGTTCAGTTTAGATAGTTTCTTGAGAGGACTATTAAAGAAGTAGATGTAAACTGTATTATTTTCAAGTGAATAAAGAGAGAAAGGAGGAATGAAGAAAACTTAACTACAAGATAGTAAAGGGAAAGAGAGAAGAGAATGGTTAGCAGAACATGGAAAATAAAAGCATAGAAATAAGTTTGAATGTGTCAATTACAAGTGGATTAAACTCACTGTTTAAAAAGCAGAGATTTTCTCAATTGAATTTAGAAATTTAGAAAATCTAGCTAAATGCTATTTATAAGAGCCATACCTATGACTTAATGACAAAATAATTTTCAAAGTAAAGAAATGGAATACCAGGCAGGCAGATACTACCCAAAAGAAAAGTGGTACAACAGTATTACTCCTAGATAATATTAAATTTAAGATAGAGAGGGAGGGAGAGATCATGACAATGCCAAAAGGCATAATTTCCAAAAAAATGTATGTAAAACAATTAATTTATGCACACAACAATATAGCCCCCTAACACAGGAAGCAAACATTACCAAAATAATAAGGAGAAACTCACAAATCCATGCTAATAGTAGATGATTATTTCATATGTAGTTTGGAAAAATTAATAAGAATGTAGAAGATTTAAATAATAAAATTAAAAATCTTGACCTACTTGACATACCTGAACCCTGTACCTCAAAAATAGGATCTTCAGTACTTTTTGAGACAATAAAAACATTTGCAAAAATTGGTTGCATATAAAAACACAAAGGAAGTCAACAATCCCCAAATTAATATAAACATTACATACTTTGACCACAATATAATCAAATTAGAAATATAATAAGTTTTTAAATAATTTATGGATCAAAGATGAAATCATAATGGAAAGTGTAAAATATTTATAAATGACAAAACTTGTGGCATGTAGCTAAAGCAGAATTTAGAGGAAAAATTATAGCCTTAAGAAGTATACATTAAAAGACTGAAAAAAATATTTAATAAAAATAGTAAGTTAATAAAAGAACAATGTGACAAACTCAATGTAGAAAGCAGGAAATAACGATCACCAAAAGATAAATGAAATTTGAAGAAATGGAGCAGTAGAGAGAATCAACAAAACCGAAATTCGGCTTCTTGAAAAATACTAATAAAGTAAACCAACCTCTAACACAACTGATACATTTTAAGTTTACACAAACTAATATTAGAGTATTTAAAGTTATTTGCAAATCCAGAAATTAAATCAGAGTGGTGTGTGTATTGATGTTTTATGGTATCAGTCTCCTGACTTCGTAATGTTAGAAATATTTCACAGTAAAAGGGTCATAATCTTTACTTTGTCACTACGCCCTAGCCCAGGCATTGCCTATTGTCTGTCCTCTGTAGCTTCAGCAGGTACCACCTCTCTCCTATTCTTGTGCGTCTAGTTCCAAGTGACTCATGCATTGCTACTTTGTACATGCTTGGTAGAAAGCTGAAATCTCAGCAGTTGAAGCAGTGGGAGGGTAAGACTGAAATCAACAGAGTGAATGCCTCCAGCAGAGATTAGGGATAATGAGACTCCTGTCCACCTATGGTCAAAAAAGACGGGTGAAAACTGGACAGAGGTAATACCTGGCCTAGGGACAGCTTCCATTGAAGGCATTGACTTCCTTGAGGGCTCTTATCCCTAGACCTCCCAAGATTGTCCAATTGCCTTATCTGGTTGATGTTATTGTTCATCCTTTTGGCAGTTCCTAAGCTTCAGAATATGTATGGAAAAGTAAGTTTGTACTCTCTTACTTCATCTGAGATACAGATATATTTTTGTGAAGCCTGAGGGTGGAGGTCTGCAAATGTAGGGCAGATGTGTCCTGGGATTGGAACCAAGGTCTTGACTTCCTATTTGCACTTCTCTCCTCAAAACAAAACAAAAAAGCCAGCAGGATGCAAGAAAAGACATTTTGTTGAGTTTTAAATGAATGTGGACTCAATGCATAGTATTTACTATTCAATTTTTTTTTTAATTAAAGTTTATTGGGCTGACAATTGTTAGTAAAATTACATAAATTTCAGGTATACAATTCTGTAATACATCATCTATAAATCCCATTGTGTGTTCACCACCCAGAGTCAGTTCTCCTTCCATCACCATATATTTGATCCCCCTTACCCTCATCTACCACCCTCCTCCACCCTTACCCTCTGGTAACCACTAAACTATTGTCTGTGTCTATGAGTTTACTATTCAATTTAAAACGACTGACTTCCCCTGTCACAGACTTCCTTTGCTTTGAATAGTGTTCTATTCAGTACATTCAATCTATTTTTTTGAAAGTTTATTGACTATGATTCTTGATTTTGATAAGCACACTATTCTAAATTTATATTGTGAGGAAATTTATGATGTCATCAGTTTCCTTTTTCTTTAATGTTTCCCTTTCTTCCCTCATACAATAAATGACCTAATTTTCTTATGTCCTGGAGTATTGTCCCTATGCCTTTTTTTAAAGAGCCTTTGTTTTATTATTTTAGCAATGAATCTGCATAGTTTGTTATGAGGTCATTAATTTTCCATAGGATAACACTTTTGTTACGCCATATGATCATTTGTAGATTAACAATCTTTTCCTTGCATGGGTATAAGAGTAGGCAATGTAACATTTTAGCAGTGACCTGGTGCCTGTGGCAAAGGTGCTGTTTCCTTGAGACGATGATGGCATCATGGATAACCTGAAAGAATGGGCCTGCCATTGCTATTCAGTGACTGAGTAGCAGACTTCAGAGAAGGTGACCAAATGCATGAGCACTGCTCTGGTCCCCTCTGACTGGCCAGACCTTAACATTAAGTTGGGAAAACTGAGTGACTTTACCAGGTACATTACTATCTATTGAACACTGTTGTTGTAATAATCTGTTTTTTCATAAGACGATTTGCTGCTTCGTATTCCCAGTGTTTGTATACCACTTATCTGTGGTAATTTCTTTCAGAAAGAATTGAGCCCAACGTAAGTTCATATGAAGCAAATGCCTAAGCCGGATTTGGTTCTGACTATTACTTACACTTCAACAGACTAAATAACAACGAAATAACTGTTGTAGCTATTTTCTCTAGAGACTCACAGAAGAAACCTTTAAGGTAGTCACCTCAGATAATATTATCAGATGAAGACACTGAATTTAAGAGGCCCTATAATATCCACAGGTCGCAGAGTTAGTTGTGGAGATAGGGCTGGATAGGCTTCCTTGGGTGATGCTCATTTGGGGTTCCAAATATGGCCTCTCCACTTGCAGGACAAACACATTTGTAAATGGTTGTTAAGTACATAAACGTTGCTGTGAGCATGCAGTTATGTGACTAAGAATGGGAAATAATTAAAATCATTGTACCTCATTTTTTTCTTTGTGGACTCAGTACTATGATTAAGTGAGAACGATCTAATTTCCTTATTTCTTCCCACAGTACTTACGAACATTTATCATACTTGTCAGTGTTCTTATGGCACTGAACTTGATAAAGAACATAACCAAAAAAACAAACAAACAAACAAAAAAAGTAGGCCAAAACTCATCTCAGAACCTGAATGATACAGATCTATAGTCCATGTTCATTCTATTAACTAGATAATTATCTAACATGCATTTTTAGATTCTGCTTGTATGGACCAGACCTTAAGTGGTTTCCCTAAATATTTGGGAATGACTCCACTGGAGGACTTGAAAGAATCGATTCCTGAGCAGCACCTGCCTGAGCTTCCGTCTGGAGACTTGGCCTTCCTCCCATGTTGAGGAAGAGGCCTTCAGACCACTTTGGCCTTTACTTGCCTGCAGTAAACGGCAAGAACAGAATTTCTTGCCTGAATTTTCAAAGAATGTGATCTGACCTAGCATCCCATATCAGATGTCTCCCGTAGTCTCTTCTTCTATAACAGTTCTGTTAATTTGCAGCTGGATGCAATAAGACATATTTTGGGACAAAAATTCATATATAAAAGTAAATATGTGTATATTTTTTTCTTATTTAAGATTCCCTCACTTGTCAGTCATTTTACCTACTTTTCTCACCTGTGAAATGGGCATAATATTTTATGGCGGTTGATGACAATTATTTTAGAAAGGTTTAGAATTCAGAAATGCTTCCTTGGCTGAAAGTTATTTTTATTGACATCATGGAAGTCTTTAAATATGACCTGCTTTCACTAAGCTCTCCACGTACATACGCTTGGTTACAAAATACTCACTAAGGTATTACTCGCAAAAGGTAAATATTTTCTTTCTGATTGTCTTTGTTGTGTTTTTGTTTTTCCCCCAAGTGAGCTTTTCCAAAGCTAATTTAACTGCAAAGAGACATATGCTTTAGGTCTGTACTTGTGAATTTACCTTGGAAAAATTAGGTCATCTTCAACTCTGGCAATGTGGCTTACAAACTTGGCAAAATGGTCTAATTAAAAGCTTCCCTCAGGTTTAAAAAAAAAGTGATTCGTAACAGTAGTGTTTTCATTTTCATGGTTTGTGTATATATAGGTATATGTCACTCCTCCTGTTGCATTACAAGTATGTTGACTGTCTGCTAACAGTTCATCTCTTTTCTTCTACAGCCGCCAAGTCTGTCATAAATAGTATGCTGCGGGACCCTTCTCAGATCCCAGATGGAGTTCTAGCAAATCAGGTCTATCAGGTATTAGTCACAGCTGTCTATTTTCAGTGGCAGTGCTGTTATCTGCCTAGCAGAGTAAAGGATTTTAAACCTCATTTAATTACTGTCATCATAAACTATCACTGAGGTCAGGGTGCACCATAAATGGCAATGCAATATTTGTGAGAAAAGCATTTCACTTTTTTAATAGCTTGCTTTGATAGTGAATAAAAAGCATGCAATTTTTGTTTTCTGTGATTAAATCTGAATAGCCTTTTGATAGCTCTTAAAAAAAAATTTTTAAGAAAAGTGCTTACTGCTTTTAGGATATCGTTTAACTGTAATAGATTTTGTAGTCGCTCCACCCCAGAACCCCTTCTCTTATTTGTCTGCAGTGCATTGTGAACGACTGTTGTTATGGACCACTGGTGGACTGCATCAAACAGTATCCTTTCCCATAAAATTTTAGGTGCGCAATTGGCAAGCTTAGACTCAGTGGAGAAGATGTGTCTAGCTTTAACCTGACATAAAGTTCTGCTTCACAAAACACATTTTATACTCTTCTATTTTACATTCAATCAACTGGAGGGTCACTGCAGACCATTCTTTTCTACAGCTTAAGAAAAACCAGATAGGCATGGGAAGATGTCAGGTCAGCAGCTGTGCATTCACATGCTTATTTCAAACTGCTTGGTTTTCAGTGAGTGTAACGGTACAGAATCATTAGCCAGGTAACATACTATCTTGGAACGTATCTTACCATTCTAACGAATATTTTTAAAAATACAAAAAATTTCCATTTAAAATGAACGAAATTCAGTTGAGTTTGCCAGAATACATTTTGAGCCTGACGTTAAAGGATGTTGTGGTTAAAATGTCTCCAGAATCCAGAGGAAAACAGGTGTATCCATACTTACATCTGACAAAACACACTTTGGGATAAAAAAAGATAACAAGAGACAAAGGTGGACATTTCATAATGATAAAGGGGACAATACAACAAGAAAACATAACACTTATCAATTTATATGTTCCCAATCATGGAGCACCAGAATATACAAAGTAACTAGTAATAGAACTACAGGGAGAAACTGACAAAAACACAATTATAGTAAGGGACCTAAATACACCATTGACAGCTATGGATAGATCATCCAAACAGAAAGTCAATAAGGAAATACCAGATTTAAATGACACATGGACATAATTGACATTTACAGAGCATTTCATTCTAGAATACCAGACTATACATTCCTTTCTTGTGCACATGGAACAGCCTCAAGGATAGACAATATGTTGGGACACAAAACTAGCCTCAGCAAATTTAAGAAGATTGAAATAATACAATGCATATTCTCTGACCACAAGGCTTTGAAATTGGAGATCAACTGCAAAAAGAAAGCAGGAAAAACTACAAATATTCGGAGATTAAACAACATGCTACTAGAAAACAACTGGGTCAAAGAAGAAATAAAAGGGGAGATCAAAAGATACATAGAAACAAATGAGCATAAAGATACATCATATCAAAAGTATTGGGATGTGGCAAAAGCAGTATTAAGAGGGAAATTTATATCATTACAGGCCTATCTCAAGAAACAAGAAAAATCCCAAATAAGCAACCTAATATTACATCTTAAAGAACTAGAGAAAGAAGAACAAATGAAGTCCAAAATGAGCAGAAGGAAGGAAATAATAAAAATTAGAGCAGAATTAAATGAAACAGAATAAAGACAACAGAAAAAATTAATGCAACACAGAACTGGTTGTTTGAAAAGATTAATAAAATTGACAAATCCCTGGTTAGAGTCACTAAGGAGAAAAGAAAAAAGATACAAATAAAATCAGAAGTGAAAAAGGAGAAGTAATGACAAATACCACAGAAATACAAAGGATCATACAAGAATACTATGGAAGACTATATGCCACCAAATTCAATAACCTAGAAGAAATGTGCAAGTTCTTAGAAATATATAACCTTCCTAGACTGAATCACGAAGAACTGGAAAATTGTGATTATACATCATGATTAAGTGGGGTTTATTCTAGGGGCACAAGGATAGTTCAACATACGCAAATCAATCAATGTGACACATGACATAAACAAAATAAAGGATAAAAAACATATGATTATGTCATAGATGCAGAAAAAGCATTTAACAAGATACAACATCCATTTATGATTAAAACACTTAATAAAATGGGTATAGAAGGAAAGTACCTCAACATAATAAAGGCCATATACAACAAACCGTCAGCTAATCTCATACTTAATGGTGAAAAACTGATTTTCCTCTAAAATCAAGAATAAGACAAAGATGCCCCCTGTCACCACTGTTATTCAGCATAGTAAAGGAAGTCCTAGCCAGAGAAGCCAGGTAAGAGAAAGAAATAACGCATCCAAATAGGGAATAAAGAAGTTAAATTATGACTTTCTGCAGATGACATGATTCTTTATATAGAAAACCCTAAAGACTCCACCAAAAAACTATTAGAAACAATAAACAAATACAGTTAATTTGCAGGATACAAAATCAATGTACAAAAATCCATTGCATTTCTGTATACTAACAATGGAATTTCAGAAAAAGAAATGAAAAAATAATTCCTTTTGCAATTGCAACAAAAAGAAAAAAATACCTAGGAATAAACTTAACAAAGGATGTGAAGGACCTATACTCTGAAAACTATAAGATATTATTAAAAGAAATTGAAGATGACACAAAGAAATGGAAAGATATGCTATGTTTATGGATTGAAAGAATCAACATCATTAAAAATGGCCATATTACCAAAGGAAATATATATATTTAATGCAATCCCCATCAAAATCCCAATGGCATTTTTAAAAGAAATAGAACAAAAATCATCAGATTTATATGGAATCACAAAACACTCTGAGTAGCCAAAGCAATCTTAACAAAAAAGAACAAGGCTAGGGCATCACACTCTATGACTTCAATTTATACAACAAAGCAACAATAATCAAAACAGCATTATATTAGCAGAAAAACACACACAGACCAGTGGAATAGAATTAAGAACCCAGAAATAAACCAACACATATATGGGCAGATAATTTTCGTCAATGGATCCATAAGCATACAATCGAGAAAAGAAAGACTCTTCAATAAACAGTATTGGGAAAATTGGAAAGTCACGTGCAAAAGAGTGAAACTAGATTGCTATCTGTCACCATATACCAAAATTAACTCAAAATGGATCAAAGACCTTAACATAAGACCTGAAACAAATTGCATAGAAGAAAGCATAAGTACTAAACTTATGGACATTCGGTTCAGATAGGATTTTATGAATTTGACTTCAAAGGCAAGGGAAATAAAAGCAAAAAAAGAAAAGAAAAAAGAATGGGATTATATAAAACTAAAAAGTTTCTGCACAGCAAAAGAAACCATCAACAGAACAAAGAGGCAACCAACCGAATGAGAGAAGATATTTGCAAACAACATGTCTGATAAAGGCCTAATATACAAAATATATAACGAACGTACAATTCAATAGCAAAAAAAAAAACCACAATCCAATTAAAAGGTGGGCAGAGGACCTGAGCAAACAGTTCTCCCCAGAAGATACACAAAAGGCGAACAGTATACGAAAAAATGCTCAACTTCACTAGCTATTAGGAAAATGCAAATAAAAACCACAATGAGATACCTGTTAGAATGTCTATCATCAACATGACAAATAATACACTGTTGGTGGGAATGTAAATTGGTACGGCCGCTATGAAAAACAGTATGGAGGTTCCTCAAAAAGTTAAGAATAGAATTACCATATGACCCAGCAATCCCTCTCCTGGGTATCTACCCAACAAATCTGAAAACACTTAACCATAAAGATATATGTACCCCTATGTTCATTGGAGCATTTTTCATGGTGGCCAAGACATGGAAACAACCCAAGTGTCCTTTGATAGATGAAAAAGATGTAATTATACACACACACACACACACACACACACACAAAATGGAATATTACTCAACTATAAGAGAAGGTCAAATACTGCCATTTGCAACATTGATGGGTCTTGAGATTATCTCGCTAAGCAAAATAAGTCAGACAGAAAATTTCGAGAACCATATGACTTCATTCATATGTGGGATATAAAACTGAAAGCAACAAATGAGCAAGACAAACAAAGAAACAAAGACTCAGACAGACAACAGTTTAGTGGTTACCAGAGGGAAAGTGGGGAGGAGGGTGGTAGGTGAGGGTTAAGGGGATCAAATATATGGTGACGCAAGGAGAACTGACTCTGGGTGATGGACACACAATGCAATATATACATGATGTTTTATATAAATGTACACTTGAAACCTATATAATTACTAACCAATGTCACCTGAGTCAATTTAATAATTTTTTTTAAATGTCACCAGAGACCATCACATTTTAAAGGGCAGTAGACTCTTGTTGCTTAAATGCTGATTACAATCTGAGCTGTCAGTTTGATCCCTAATAAACATTTTTAGAGAAACCAAATTAATTTTTCCCTCTGAACTGAATTTAAGGCTATGAAAACGGATGTCCAGTCATTTACCGTGTTTTCCTGAAAATAAGACCTAGCCCGACAATGCATCAGCTCTAAATGCATCTTTTGGAGCAACAATTAATATAAAACCCGGTCTTATTTTCTTATAAGACCGGGTCTTATAGTATAGTGTGATGTGATGTGATGTGATGTGATGTGATACCAGATCTTATATTAATTTTTGCTCCAAAAGACGCATTAAAGCTGATTGTCCAGCTAGGTCTTATTTTCGGGAAACACGGTATTAAAAACATTGCGATTACTAAAGAGTTAACTCCTTAAAACAGGATTTGAGTGGAAAGTAACTGCTCCATGATGTATGACATTATTCATCAATACATTTAGTAGTGTGGCAGCACTAAGAATTTTGAGGATCCTTGGCTAAGAATGCTATTTAAAGAGGAAGTAGTAGTTTTTAAATGAAAATTGTATTTGTCTGAATCCATGAGTCTTACATTTCTTAATGATAGAACATGTCCTTCCTGGTATAGGTTTTGTTAGTGTGGGTGGAATGTGACCAATTGTGATTTGGTGAGTCAGGAGGCATTTTTTGGAAGCCCTCACTAGTCGTGTGTGTGTGTGTGTGTGTGTGTGTGTGTGTGTGTGTGTGTGTGTGTGTGTTTATATTCCACCTTGTTTCCTAAAGGCTTAGAATCAGTAAAATGTTTGTTAAAAAAAAAAAAAAAAAGAAAAAAGAAATCAGTCATTTTCTTTTTTTATTTTTCATAAAATAAATATTTTGTGTTTTGTGTTTGAAAATATTCTTTTAACAGAGCCCCCTTGTAAGAATATTCAGTACCTATGTTATAGCCCTTTATATATTTATTCTCCAAGTCTGTTGCCTCCAATCTAACTTATTAAAATCACAGCATTACCATAAGCTTACCTTTTTACTAGACCAAAGTAAAACTATGCTTCTGTTTGCAATGTAAAATTAATGGTAGTGTTCAAAGTTGTAGGAATGCCAATCTCATGTTGCTACAGTGATAAAGTTTAGCACATTTGTGTAACAACCAACACCATCTCAGAGTATCTGGGGCGGAATTACATGTTAATTTTAAAGCACATAAAATAGTTAAAAATCAATTTAAAGTTAAGGTTTTAAAAGCATAATGTCTCTTGAAGGATTGCATATTGATTTCAAATATAACTATCTAATTATATATGCATGGACTAAAGTATGAAGTCAACTGCTTTGTAAATGCCAGGAGGCTATTTTTCAGTAATAGTTGAGATGCTTACGGGAAACTAGATTGCTGTATTGCTGGCGAAAAAAAATGGCTTGTGAGGTTATTTACAAGTTTTGCCCCATGGTCACTGCCATACATCAATATCAGGTATTATTGTAGACAAAGTCTAAGTGTTTCTGCTTATAGAGCATTATAAATTCTATTTGGAATATTTTCCTTACATTTTTGCCATCATTCACTTTCCCTTTTTGGTGTTATCGCCCATAGAATTTAATGTAGTATATGATTTCAATTGATAAAGATAATGACGTATGTCTATAAATTGTATTCACTGACGAGATTATAATTTTGCAGTTCCATTATTATGCCTATTTCCAGTAAAATTACTATTTTTACAAGCTTTAGTTTCTAGACCTTGTATTTTATATATATTTGTATCAAGCAAAGCGTAATCTAGAAGTGTATCTTTCCAAAATTTCAAATTGGTGATTGCTTTTACCATGCAAAATAAAACAGGCTGGGAAGTTTGTAGAGAACTGATTTTTATCTTTGCATTGAGGTAGTAGCAGTTTTATATAATGTATATACACTTGTACAGGTGTTTCCTAGACTGATCAACAGGAATTATTTTATTTCATACTGAATAAAATTTCTTAGTTTTCCATATGAGTGAAAATGCTATTTATGTTGTTCTGATAATTTGATAGTGTTTACATTGCTTACTCTCAGTGAATTACATCATTTTGTAAGAAAGATAGCTCACATTTAGTAAATTTAGAATAGGTACAAAACCTTTTTTACTCCATTAGGAAAATGTAAGTGGAATAAAGTAAACTGGTCATTTACTAATAAGACACCAAAAAAGCACAGTAGCAAAGAGAATATAAATTGTCACTGTGCTTTCTTTTTCTTTTGGTGTCCACTATTTTTTTTTTCTCTACATAGACATATTGACACCTTTCCTGCCATAGGTTATATTCACTGACACAAAAGGTGTGAGAAAACAGCCACCTCAACTTTCTAAACTGTGACTTCAGGACACAGCTATTAGACAAAGACCTAGGCAGAGAAGCAAGTAAAGATAATGATGCAGGAAGCTTAAAATGCTGTGGGTTTCATTTCTGTACCATCAGTAACCTCAGTTTCATGATTCAACATTTTAGATGTAAATAATTTACAACAATAAAAGTGAGAGCACATTTATGTGGAATAGAAGTAAATAATTTAGTTCTCAAATGTGGTATGCCCCCAGTAATGAGAAATCATTGAAAGATACTCATCAAATGTCTTCAATGGACTCTGCAAATGTGTGAAATTTTGTGATTTAAAAATGTGTTTCCTTTATTTTGTTTCCAATAAGATATTAAATAAGCATAGCCATGTGTATTGGAGTGGGGAGGGAGGAACAACAGAAGGAAAAACGCAGGGATGATGACTTAGGGCTCATTTTGACGGTTGACGTGAGTGGCCACATCTCTGGAATTTGAAGATTTTAACAATATTCACCTGTATCTGTTGATAGAGGACAGGATAATTCTCTAGAAGTTTTTTGTTTGTTTGTTTACAAATAATATACAAGCTTTATTCCATTTAAATTGGACTCTTGCAGTGCATGATCAGAATTAAAGAGTCTCTGGTAGGCCAAGACGTGATATGACCAAGTTGACATTATCAGTGAAATGTAATTATTATCAAATGCTTTTGACAGAATTCAAGTATCAGAATAGGGTAACACTCCTTTTTAGACTTTTGCAATCTCATCCTTTTGGAAAATACACCCAGAATTGGAAGTCCCATAACTGATTTCATTATTTACCAGCCATGGGACCAACCTCCAGTAAGTTCCTCAGCCTTCCTGAACATTGCTTTTCTTAACTGTAAAAATGGGACGAATAACAGTACATCGTCATGTGGTTGTTGTGAAGTTTAAATAAGACGATAGTACCCCGAAGTGTGTAGCACAAAGGCTTCGTATATGGTATTTAAGAAATATTAACATACTATTTTTAGCATATTATTTTTACATAATTTTAATACTTTTTAAGAAACTGTGTGAAGGTCATAAACATGGCCGTTGCAGTGATCTTATTCTGATCTGTTCCTCTGCTTTACCACACATCAACTGTATGACCTTGCGCAAGTTCCTTTCTAAGCCTCAGTTTCCTCATCTTTAAAATATGGATAATGATAACTGTGAGGATGAAATAATACACATAAAACACTTAACATAATGGCTGCCTCATAGTAAACACTCAAAAAATGTCTATGTGCCTGTGTGTATCTATTTATATGTGTGTTATAATATGTGTACACTTGTACACACATGATAAAAAGAGTTGAAATAGCTTCCATACCCACACCCTAACCCACAGTCCTTTAATAAGACGTCTTTCCTCCACGTTACATATAATCCTCAACAAGTCAGTTGTTGGCTTCCCAAATCACAGAAGATCGCCATGAATAGATTGGAAGTGAAACAGGAGCTCCTAAAAGCTGCTTCTGTGACAAATGTGAATTCACAGAAGATTGATGGAATTCTATAAGATCGGAAGCTCTTTGAGGGCAAAGGCCCATTGGTTTTCTTGGCTGCAGTTAGTAAGTGCTTGATAAAGTTGCGCTAAAGTGAATTGAAAGATATGTAACATAACATAAAGGATGTTTAAAATGATTCTCCCTCTTTTCAAAGTTATGGACGCATCCATTTACAAATCTTTATTGGCCAAAATACATATAAACATTATAGAAAAATTCCAGTCACTCATTTAAATGAAGGACGTGTATAGAAACCTCAGAGATGTAGGCTAGAAGTGGAAATAGTTGCTCTACTTACCTGTTATTTTCCTTTTCATCTCAAAGTGTAGACCTGGTATTGGGGTTTTTCAGATAGCATCTTTTTATAACTCTACCTGTGTTGCCCTCCTTAACTAAAACTCCCCAGCGCCATCGGTTATGAGCACGAAGTCCTGCTGAGAGACTTGCTTCTAGAGAAAAACCTGTCCTTCCTAGGTGAGTATTGCTTACATCCTCTCGAGCTTCTAGTATCTCCATGAGTGCTTAAATACGTATTTTTTTAAATCTTCCACTTGCAGTCCTAAAGGAAGAGTGAACGATGATTGATGCTGTACATGTTATCTTTTATTGATTTAGAACTGAGCAGGAACTCAGTTACCTAATCCCCTGTAAACACAGCACACGCACAGGCTTGCAATTAATATTTTATAGAATAAGTGGCTGAAAAAATGCTTTAATATCTGTTACAGTATTACTTTTGGTGTCATGAGATATTAACCCTAATCTAGGCCTTATGAGAGAAAGAAACAAAAGAAATATTGTCTATAAAATGCTTTATATATTAGAAAGGACGGTTAGAAAAATTCATGTTTGTCTCGTGTGGAATCAGGTAGTACTTTTACTTGAAAGCCAAATATTAAGATTTTATTATTTTTTATGCCAAACATTAATTGTCATCAGAAATTTAGTATGATTTTTAAAAATCTCACATGTTCGCATATTTTGGTGTGCCAGTGTGGAATCTTATATTTTTTTCAGTATCTCTCAAGCATTAGAAATTAAGCCCCAAAAGATATCCGTATGATAACTGATCATGGAAACCATAAAACACTGTACAATGAATTCCTCTTTTCCATTTTCGACGTGGTACTTTGTAAAAGTGCTATACAAATCGTACTATTGTACACATCTGTTTTCTATAGATATTCAAGAGTTTACATAGTGTGTTTTTTTTAGGTTAAAAAATCAAAGAATATTGGTTTACGTCATTTTTGTTCCAAAATGGACAGAGAATTGGCCAAGGAAAGTCAAATGAGTGATTTTACATCAAGTTGGAAAGGGATGTTGAATACAGCCCTCCAAGAAATGTGCTTTAAGTCTTAGTAGTCAATATTTTTATTAATGAAACTGGAGGATGGAGCTGAATGTGTTATAAGATTGTTGATAACTTGAAGGTGGGGGGGATACCATAAATATTCTCCAGCTAGGGTTAAAGAAAGTTGATAAATTAGGAAAGTGGCCTCAAATTACCAAATTAAATTTCAGTACGTAAAAGCAGCAAATTTTTTTTCATATAAGGACAATTGAAATGTTCAGCCTATGGAAAAGGCGTACATTAGACAGAAATTGCATTTTAAAATTTAATCAAAAATAAAACCTGTAATGGATCAAAACCATTTCAATGATGCCTCACAAGGCACCATGAGATCTGTTTTAGAGCTACGGAGTTCTGGTAGTATTATGAAATATCTGGTCACACTGATCACTCGGATAGCGGCCAGTATAGCATGGCCAAATCTACTTGATTGTTCTAAGCCACCAACTAAGCAGTCATATTTTCAAGTCAGGTTGGTGTTACTCTTGGCCCCATCTGCTGACTGATAGTCAGGCCCTCAGTGCCATTTCTTTACTTACCCTAGCTTTTCTCTGCTTTCTTCGTGAGAACTAGAAGAGTCCATCAGGGAGGAAGAGCAAAGAACTTAAACGTGGTCTAAACTTGGTCCCCAGGCCTCCACTCCCTTGATTCTGGGAATCCAGTGTGAGACTGGATTGACCGTGGCTGACAAAGAAAATGCAGGACCTTAGCCAGGGAGACATTACCACTCAGATACCATTTCAGAAAGGAGACTTAAAAGGGGGCTTAAAATTGATGTGCCCCCTCTATTCCTCTATGTATAGGATCTAGAGGTAATTATTTTATTGAAGAATACCTAAAGACGACACTTAACTGATCTTTAAAAATAAATCAGTTATAGGTGTTTAGCTCACTCCATGTAACTTGAGTCCTATTTTAAAGAATTTCCTCATCAGCATACAAAGAAGTTGTTAATTTATTCTATGCATTTTAAGCATTTTAATGTAGTACTGAATTAATACATGTTTACTTCTGGTTAAAACATCAAAATTCAAAGCCTTGTATGAAGTATTGTTACACCGTTTTTCTTTTACCGTGTAAATACCCTTTCACGATGATTAATTAGATCTAAAGTACTATGCCAGATAAATTTAGATAGATCATCATAGTAAATCCAACTATGGAAAAATGTTGGTATATAATAGAACAAAATATGATCTTATGTTTTCTTTTTATGTGTGTACACCTTGAATTTTGTTGCAGAGATATTACAAACATGTTTGTTTTACTTTGATTCTTTTATAAGCAAAAATACCATCAATAGCGCTCTCTCTCTCTCTCTCTCTCTCTCTCTCTCTCTCTCTCTCTCTCTCTCGTTTCTAATCTGGGCTTTTAATACACAAGCATTCTTACTGTTTATACATTAATCCTTCTTAAGAGTTATGATTTCCCTGAAATTTTGTATCCCATTCTAAATTTTCCACCCATTGTCCTCTATATGTCATTTTACAAAATAAATACTTTGTCTGACCTTTTTCATCAATAGGAGAAAGAAATAAAAATAAATTACTTTTATCTTAACCCTAATAATTTCTTAAATTTCCATATTCATAACCATTTACTGAGCAGTTGCTATGGCACAATATTTAACACTCTGGGGGGGAGGGGAGCGAGGCCTTATCTTTGAAGATTTGGGTGTACTCATATGGATCTATCCTATCTTGTAAACTTATTGATTTTGTACTTCTACAAATAGGTAGATTGTATTAAGAGAAGTCAAAACTGAGTTTCTCCAACTAAAAATATGTATTTTATTCACATATTCATTTATTGCAAAAATCAATTACTGAGTCAGGTAATATTATTGTAGGCACTAGACATAAGTCTGATGAAGTCTCTGCTCTTGTGGAGTCATGGTCTAGTAGGGAGACAAGCTACAAACAGATGAATGCAGATAACTTCTAGAAATTTCTTCGAGTTCTTGTAATTCTTCTATTTATTACTTATTCTTTTCAGCTAACTTTTGTTGACTGTGTCCTTGCCGAGAACTGCACTAGTTAGTATGACCATGATGACAGGCACTCGGTGCGCTTTGGATGCTCACAGCCACGCACACTGCTGCTGTGCTCATCCAGGAAGAATGCGGTTCCAACTCTAGTGCATCTCAGTAGCTGCTCACTTGATAGTCTTGATGTTGTTGTGCTACTTTTATTAATAGAGGGAAAGGTATAGATTATACTAAAACTCAGTAGCTACCCTGTACATATGAAGAAAATGCTACTGGCTCCTAAGCTGCTTGTCCTGAAGTGGTGACAGAATTTTACTTTTTCATCTGCTCTCTTTCACCGGCACCTTCCTGCCACCATGTGTTTCTAGGATGGCTAGTTGAGCACATTAGCTTGGCTATCTCCCCACTAAGCTAACCAGTATTTCTTTTGTTGGTTCATCAGGCAGATGTGTATCTTTTAAGTACTTGCTATGGGCAGGCACCATTAGGGATAAAAAAAAATAAATAAAAATGGAATCAAACATGGAGCCTTCCAGGAAATTTTCAGGTAAGTTTAAGTACATGTCAGTTCTTTCCAAGGATAGTTAATTTAGAATTAAGATTTATTGATTAGCGTTTAAAGCCTCAGAAGATGTGAAGAACCTACTGCCCACTCCTACCTAGGTTTAGATGCACAAGGAACCCTTCTTAGATTTTCAGTTGACCAATGAGCATTGTGATCATTCTTGTCCCCTCTGCTAAAGGTCTGTTCCATTCCCCGTATCAATGACATAGAAAATTTATTTTATCTACTGATGCAGATGTTTCCATTATATCTCTCAAGTGATTAAGGAGACCATGTTTTGTTATATCCTTTCTCCCTCCCGCCTCCCCCTCTTTTCTGAGAGGTTCAGTAAAAGGTTGGGACAAAAGGCATAGGAGGAACAGTAAATAGTGACAGTGAGAAGCCAAGACTGTTTGCACTGTTAGGGAAAATATGAAAGAGCTTATATCAAAGACTGAAGATAAACCGTTCATCCTCCATGGGTTGGCGTATCTCCAGGTTGGAGGGACTTTCATTAGTGACTTCCACAGCCATTGTCTGGTGCAGATTCTTGTTAAGTTTAGCTTAATAAGGACGTCTCTGGAGACATTTTATTCTTTGCAGTGAATGTTGCCCTGTTAGTAGAAGCTAACAATTATTTTGAGTGACACCTGAGAGGCATTTGCTTTATCCCCACTCTCCCATGTTTGGTCTTGCCTTATGACAAACCAGCAAATTTTACATGCTTTTCTAGCGTTCATGTATTACTCTGTGGGACTCCAGGAAGGATACTCTGTAAAGCCAAATAGGCTTAGTGAAGGATGTCCCTCACTGGAAGAAATTAGGATCTTTGTTACTAAGAGTTCATCTGTTCCTGCTGCTTTATTCCCCTCCTGAAGCAACAGTACTCTGCTGGGGAAGTGATTATGATGTGACAAACAGGGGATTATGACCTCAGGTGAAGAATAGACAGCAGGAACAGATGAAATTTAGAATACGAAGATTGTGTTTACATGCAGACGTTTGCAGTGGAGAAGAGGCTAGAAATCAAACATACGAGTATATAGGCTAAAGGGAACTGAGATGCTTGGGTATTTCGTAAGGTATCAACTATTTAAATTCATATCTGTCTGAAAGTTCAAAATCAGATACAGTTTTCAGAGTAACAGGAATGTGATATTGGAGCCGGGATGTGGGGAAAGGGGTCCTGTCTTCCCTTCCTGAAGAAATTGTCATGGTGCGGGGCCATCTTTACTTCCCATATTGAATGTGCTTGCATGTGCTTCTCCCTGGGACCAAGAGTAAAGCACCATGCACACATGTGTACTGCTATAAGACAACCTACTCTCTGGAACTTTGAAGACAGGTTTCCTTGTCCATTGCTGATAGTAGTCTCCCTGTGCCAGGCCCACAGCCCTTTCCTCAACCATAGCTCTAGTTAGGAAACTCGTGTCTGCTTTCCTGGTTGCCAATGATATATTGGAACTATTTGGGTTGTAAGCAACAGAAATCTAAGATTAGACACACGCAAAAGGGGAATTTATTGGTTTACAGATATACCTGGGAAATCCAAAAGAGAGAATTTTGCTTCTGGTGTGTCTAGAATCCAGAATACAAAGCTATGTCATTAATATCTCCTTATTTTTCTCTCGTGTTCTGCTTTTATACAGTGTTGGCTACATTCTCAGTCAATAAAGTTGATCCCCAGAAGTTGCAAGTTTGTTTACTTCTTAGAGTTCGTAATCTCAGAGAAAAGTTGATGATTCTCTTTTGCCCCGTTACAAATTTCAAAAGGGCTCTGATCAGCTAATCTGGGTCAAGTGTCCACCCCGTGACCAGTGGTTGAGGGTCATATATTGACCATCCACCAAAATCACATTGTGCGAGTGGAGTGGCCATGCCAGACAAGATGGGGCACGGAACAGAAAAATCAACTATCTCACTCACCCCGCCAAAATTAGCTACCGGTTCGTTCTTCTGTCGCCGTAGCCAAAAGGCACTGTGGTCAAATCTGTTAATGTTATTGTTGATTGGTTCCTTGGCACACATGTGCTCACTCTCTTTCCCTCTTTCTCCCTCTCTCTCCCTTCTTCTTCCCCTCCATTGGTTTTGGGAGAGATGGAGCTGGCCCTGCAGAAGGGTCTGTCATCAGTAGCTACAGCTAAAAGAACTGGGGCAGACATCTACCATTCAGCCATTCCTCAGAATTTTGGAGTTGCAAAGGGCTCTAGTAACCATCCAATCCCCTTGTTTTGTTTAGAGCAAACTGGCCCCAGGCCTTATCACAGCTAGTTCCTCCCACAAATTGTCCTGTATCCTTTTTCCTCCACTGGGCTGATGTGTCCCTTGTTTTATGACATGAAACTGAAAGAATTGAGAGTGATGTGATGTAAAACATAGACAAGTTTTACTTTTGTTGTTGCTATTCATGTCCTCTGTCTTGACACCCACCAGTGGGCAGGGGTCAGCCTTTCCAGCCTCACTTTGCACCGTCCCAGCTTCATGCCCTCACATTTGTTTCCTATCTTTAGGGCACTTCAATTTTCACTAGTATTGTCCCCTAAAGACATAATAAGCAAAGGACAAGGTCAGATCAGTCAGTTGTATTCCTTATTAGTGGCTGTGGTAAAACGCTTCGGGGGAAGAGATTGAAACTAATGGTTATAATGAAATTTTGGGTTCTCTAAAGATTTCATTTATCTGTGCTATTAGTCTCCCCCATTAAATGCATATCTGTTCTGTGTACCTTTGCACATGGTTTCCATATCATAGTAACATCTGTTACTGAAACTCTGCAAACTTCTTAAACTGGATAGAAAAGGTTATGGAACTTGCTCTTCAAGAACATGAAAATATGCTATACAGAAGTTATAGCTCCACATATTGAACGAGACAGAGTTTTGAGAAAAAAAAACACAGAAAAACAAAATATTAGAGTAGACAAGATATACTATAGTTGTCATTTGTATTGATGTATGTTTGTGGGGCTTTTTTTTTTTTTTGCCCTTCTCAATTTAGGAAAATTGTAATCAGGTGTTAAAAAGATTGTTTTTAATCATACAGTATATTTTAACCTAGCATTTTAGAAACCTTCTGACAAATTCATAGGTAAAATGCCATGCCAGACTGTTACTTTTTGTTTTCAGATGTTGTGAACTGGAATTTTGCATAATTTCTCTGGGATCAACTATATTTCTTAAATTTAAAGCATTTTAATAAACAAAAAAACCTCAAACTTTTTCTTGGTAGTCCTTATGCCCTCCTGTGATTCTTAAGTATATGTTAACTAGTTTCAGATGTGTTTTGTTCTCTAACTCAAAATCAGCCTTTTATTTTTAAAAATAGGAATTGTGTAATTAGTACTTAATTGCTTTGGATATTTGGGGTATTTAAAGGAGAGGGTAATTAAAAGGCCAAAGAAATTAAACTTTCACAGTGTTCTCTAAGTATGTGTAATTTCTTTCTTTAAATGCCTCCTAAGGACAGGCCTGATAACTTAAAAGGAAAGGAAGACCTGGGTTGTTTTTCAAATTTTCATCTATGGATGCAGTTTTACTCATTTTTTTTTGTTCACTTAGAGAGAGGAGCCTCTGAAAATAAAGAGATTATGTAGTTCATCTTTTCAGGCAGGTATCCTCTAAATAATATCTAAACAATATCCAACAGATGGCCATCGCCTCTCCTGCTTCAAGATCTTCTAGGGGGGAAATAAGAACATTTTCCCCCACTTCACAAATGTTACACATGACCAAATTTAAATATTTGTCATCAAGTGTGGTATATTAGACAAACCAGAACTCGGTGGATATGGGCCCTTGCCTGTGTCTTTATGTGAGAGGTCTAGGTCTTGGTGGGTCACTTACCTGCTCTAGGCCACGTTTATCATGTGTAAATCAGAATGTTGGACCAGTAATTTCTAAACCTTTCCAAGCTCAGAAATGCTGTGTGTCACAAGGCTCTCATTATCTAAAAGCCCCACCTCTTGTGGACTGGAGGCCAACAAGGCTGCTTGTAAGCAAAAATATCCTGATAAGAAACACTTGAACTATGATATTGACAAGCTTAGTAGTTATGAAACATATTGGAACATGCGCCTTAAACCAAAAGAGTCTGTCACGCAGGGCACCCTGCTCGCTGCGCCATTTGTCGTGCAGGGTCTCAGCTCCCACTCCCCGCCCAAGAACGCAGGACACGGTAAGGCCAAAAAGGAACACCCACGGAGCCATAGATAGGGGAGTCAAACCAATATATTCTCGCTGGCGGCTGGGCTGGAGACACAGGAAGCAGGATCTACATAATCTGCCTAACAGCAGTCCGTGCTTGCCAGCCACCATCTTCTTGCTAGCCCCCATTCTTTTCTTGCTAGCATAGCCACAGCCGTTATATTAGTGGCCAATAGCCTACGGGTTACAGCTGACGGCCAACTAGCCACAGCTGCTGGCATCTGATCACAGTTGATGGCCATTTACTACCCGAGCCAGCACCTTTCTATGTGAGGCCGAGAGCCTGGAAACTGCTTTTTGGGGTTTTGTCCCCACAGAGTCTTACTTTATATGTGCTCTATTCACTGAATAAGACAGGTATACAGGATTTGGAGGTGATTTATATTGATCCCCAACCATTTGGGGAAATTGTGGTATAAGTGCTATTCTAAAACATTGCCATCATCCTTTCCCCACCTTTGTAACCGATATGGTTCTTACTTTTCATATTGATCATTTTCTCATGAAGAAAATGGCAGGTTCCTTAAACATCTAGTTTTCCACTTGGAAAGTTCAAAGAATCATAAGTAACCACCTGACCAAAATACCATGTTTCCCCGCAAAATAGGACCTTACCGGAAAATAAGCCCTAGCATGATTTTTCAGGATGACATTCCCTGAACATAAGCCCTAATGTGTCTTTTAGAGCAAAAATTAATATAAGACCCAATCTTTTTTTCAGGAAAACACAGTATATGCAAAGAGCTATAAGAATATGGATGAAATTTGTGATTCTCAAGGAAAATATAAATTGCATGAGTGACTATAGAAGAGATAAAAATCTAAACAGATCAGTAGCCATACAAGAAATAGGAAAAGTGACCAAAGAGCTGCCCAACACAGTAACACCAGTCCCAGATGGCTTTTTCTGAGGTATTCTGCCCAAACTTTAAGGAATGGATAAATTCAACATTGTTTAAATAAACACTGTAGATCAAAGAAATAAGTAGGAAAGCTTCCCATGAATATTAAGGAAATTGATGAAGTTTCTTTCTTTATGATCAAGATGAACCTCAGCAGAGAGTTGGGACCAAGGATGAAAGACAGCAGCAAGAGTCAGCAAATAAAACCTTGAACTTTGGGCCAGGTTTATTGTCTTTGTCTTGTTGATTCATGGCGAGATAAATCAGAAAATTGTTAAGTCAGTCTAGAGAAGCTTTGTAGAAGACATGAATATTTTTTAAATGTATTTTATTCAGTTAACCTTTATAAGCATTAAATATGTGCAAAGCGTATGTCAGTGGTGAGACTGGGCCAATGGATAAGGTTTAAAAAAATGAAAAGGAATCATTTCCTGTCCTCAGAGCAGAGGCTTCAGGCTGAGTGTGTGGGAGACCGGCCCAGGCGCCATAAG
This sequence comes from Rhinolophus hipposideros, assembly GCF_964194185.1. NCBI lineage: Eukaryota > Metazoa > Chordata > Mammalia > Chiroptera > Rhinolophidae > Rhinolophus > Rhinolophus hipposideros. The sequence continues at coordinate 34,612,691 of NC_138051.1, forward strand.
ATGAGGGAGTGAACAGAGAATGAGGCCAGAGGGAAGAGTGTGATGACTGAGTCGTAACCTCTAGATCCTAGAGTTGGAATGCTGAACCACCAAATGGTCAACCAAATTTTAAATCTATACCCAGTGGTTTGGATAATGATCCTAATGGTAAGGAATTTTTTGAGGTCTGGGGGCCAGGAAATCAGGCCAAATGGATGGGGCTGACCTTAAAGGTCTCCTCGTGGAATGATCAGTGATAGCAACTTCTCCTGGGGCCTGGACCAGGTGAGCAAGGCCACTTGTTCACAAATGCTGCTTCCTATTCTTGTGCTGTCATTTCCTCTGAACTCTACCAAGTTGTTCCTTCCTCCTCTCTTAGTAAACCTAGGATGAAAGAAACAATGTGAAGGCTGAAACAGCATGTGTAAGGCAGTAGGAGTTTAGTAAAAAAAGGAGAAGGTAGCCAATACATAACATAGTATTTCAGATGTATGGAATAACACACACACACACACACACACACACACACACACACACATACACCAGGGGTGCCAAAAATATGCATACAAATGGACACTTTGGTCAGCATTGCTCAAGCAGTAGTTCGCCTTAATCAGAAGTGTCTGGACGCTGATGGTAACCACTTTGAGCACCTCTTGTAATTGCAGAAGTCAAACGTGACTTGTATTCATCTTTTGTCATCGGTATATATTGAGTATTACAATTTTAATACAGTTTTCCTTTCTTAAAATGTGTATACATTTTTTGGCACTCGTGTGTGTGTGTGTGTGTGTGTGTGTGTGTGTGTGTAAGTAAAAGTCTAATATCACTAGTGGTGACAGACTTTTAGAAACTATACTTTGGGTAAAATTACTATTGGATGAACTTCATATTGAGAGGGAGGAAAGTGGGGTGGGGTCGGGGGAGAAAGCAAAGGAGCACAGTTGTACTTTGAAGTTCTCCCCAGAAAGATGGAAAGATTCCCTAGCCTAATCTGATGTTTTATGTCCAGGTGTGGGGGTCTGAGTTTTTAAATTTCACATTATTAAGTCGTGAAATTTAAATCGTAGGTGTTGTGTTAGTAACTTTGGTGCAATTAAGCAGTACAGCATCTGCCTTTTAAAGGAATATTAGTGTGTGCATTTGGGTTGCTGGTGATCTTTGAAATTTTGTTTTGAGCTGCCAACAGAAACATAATCATTTTTCTTTCTGAAACAGATTTTAACATCTACAAAGGTTGATCAAGCTAGGGTAGTTTTAATAAAATATTAATCTCTCTTTTTTAATGTCAACCAGCTTTTAAAACTGTTCATCAGCTACCTGAAACATAAGCTGAAGGCACTTGAGTTGATTTTAATAAATGCCTTTTCCATTAAACATTCTTGTGGCCGGAGTGCATTTAGAGGATAGAAATTTTTCCAGTCTTGTTCATCTGCTCTGCAGTCCAGTGTTCCAAATGCTCTTGTTTTTAAAGTCAGATTACTTTTATTTGTATTTTCTTATCTCAATAGCTAACAATTTTTTTTTTTTTTTTTTATTTCAAAGATAGGAGGTTGCTCTGGATTCTGGTATCAATCCTTCAAAATCTGGGTAAAGGATATCAAGTTTTAATAAAATCTAACTTACATATCTAGTTTAAACATGGGTCTTGTCATTAAAAGGTTATTTATGTTTAAAATGCTGACCTTTCAAGATGTATACAAGAGTATTCTCAAACAGAGTTTCTGAACATTGGCCATGAAACCACTGTCTTGGGCTGACAAATGGGTTGGAAATAAGCTACCCAACACTGGGAATGGGCCATTAATTTTAATCAAAGGTGATGCAGGAAGGCGAATGGGATGCATGGCAATGTCAACAGCCCAGTAGGTGTTAAGAGACCACACAGCCTTCCTTGTTACTTGGTTGGGCCATTAGTTGAGGTTGGGTGAAGACAGAAAGCCATGTCTGGAATTGAATGACCAGGTCACTCCAAAACCTAATGGAGAACTCCTCATTTCAGAAATCACATTGTAATGCCATTAGACGTCAAGGACAGCATTTAGAAAATATCAGAGAGGTTTTTTTTTTGTTTTTTTTTTAAACCAAGCACCTAGCTACTTTTCTCCAACTTTGTCAAGCTCTCTGTTTTCTAGCCTCTTTTCCTTCTGAATGGATCACTGATATTTACCCAGGATCAAGAAATCGAACAGACTTAGGGAAAAAATCTCAGTCTGTTTGCTTTACAGAATTACATGTTGTTAGTGGTAAAACTCTGGTAAATGCCAGAAACAATAGCATACCAAAGGATTTAAGCAGGAGACTTAAGTCTCTGTGGTGATCTCATTGTCCTTGTCCCTCTCTTGTGTTCGTGTATGTAAGAGTAGTTTCAGTTATAGAAAATAAACTTTCTTCATTGCTTTAATGAAAACTATTTGCTTTGTAATTGTAAGGCTACTGTACATGTGCCTTACTGTAAATTGTCAATATTGGCTGATAACAGTAGTGATATTCACAGCAGTAAAGCCCTTTTCTTTTAATCAGTAAGTATATTTCATGACTTTGAGTATTTTCAATCATAAAAAAGGTAGCATATGACAGCTTGAATTCATGAAGTTTATAATAAAGACGTAAAAATGCAGAAGGGACAAAGAGGCATTATTGTATCTATGCTTCAGGTTTGTTAAGAAAGTTCATTTGTTCTGACACAGCATTGCATACAGAAGAAAGATACGTATGACTGCATTCGCAATTTGTGTACGTTTTTAAGAAAGAAAAGCAATTATATTGTTAATGGAATATTGTTATAAGTGATAGTATTTGTCCTTCCTGTAGATGAAGATCAGCTCCGTGCAAAGGGTTATGACAAAACGCCAGACTTTATTTTACAAGTACCAATTGGTAAGTCCTTAAATTCTGTTATGTTGGTTTATAGAGAAAAGGGATGTGGTGTTTCCATAGATTTTTGTTGTTGTTGTTAATACCAGCAAATGTTGCCTGAGTAGATTGGCTTTATGATGCTGTACCTAAAATGGATGAAATCATTGAAAAAGACTATTTGAGAGTAGCAGAAAATAATAGGTTCAGAAGAAATCTATGTCTTAAAATCTTTTACGTATATTTGAGAAGTAAACTTGTCTTCTGGACATTTTGGTTGCTATTTTAAAGTCTGTAATTTCTGTAAATATTGCATTTTTAAAACACGGTTCTGTTGAAAAGCCAGGCTCACTTTGGTTGATTTTCACATTACTTGTCCACTTACACAGTCTCAGAATAGGACAGGGACTTTTGAAGACAATGAAAATAAAAGGGATGTGACTGCAGCATAAATGTTTCTTGTAACGAACGTATACAATGTGTTGTTTTATAATTACATCCATAGATGACAGTGAGGGCTAAGCCTCTGCTCTTTAATATGAAGCATAGAGAGGCCTGTTCAGAGTTCAGAATTTTCAATCTTCCCTTCCCTTTGCTCTGTATTAGTAATGCTTTGTCCCTTAGCTGTAGAAGGGCACATAATTCACTGGATTGAAAGCAAAGCCTCATTTGGTGATGAATGTAGCCACCACGCCTACCTGCATGACCAGTTCTGGAGCTACTGGAATAGGTAAGGTCCCATTATTTTTCTCTTAAGATAAACGATACTCAGCTGAAATCTCATTAGAAAAAATATTTTGTTTAGCTGGTAAAAATGCTAGTAGCCTTTGTTTCTAGTAAATACAGAGACTTGATTAATGTTTTCATTTCAGGTAATTTAAACTTCTCTGCTTTCATAATGATGCTTCATTTTTTTAAATTAAATATCTCTGCATTAAGGTCAAAATTAGTATATATGCCATTTTCCATTTTATAGTGATAATATTGGTGTCACTTAAAATATGAATAATAAGATGTGGTGCATATTATATCATATTGACATTGACTTTTATCCTTTTGATGTGAACTTTATGCTTACTGTCAGACCTTAGAAAATGTTCTATCCTCAGCTTTCTGAAGAGAATATTCAAATAATATAAAAGACCAAAATGATTTACCTTCCATAAGTAGAGAACAGCTTACCTACCAACCTCAGTAAACATTCCCAAAGGCATGAAAATCTCAGCAATTGAGAGAAGGGTTGTGTTGATGGCGGCGTCCATATTATTGCCATATTATTAATGCCATATTACTGATTACTTATCATGTGCCTAAGCCTGCACATTATCTCAGTTAATCCTCAGAAGGACGTTACTTTTATCCCCATTTTACAGATAACTAAACTGATGCTCAAAAGAAATAATACACCATACAGCTAGTCGTCCTGCACCTACATTTGTCTTTCTCACTTTCTAACCTGTGCTATTTCCAGCACAATTGTATTGCTGTTTACAATACAACTGTTGAAACTGTGGCTTTTTCTATTATTGAAATCTCTAGTTTGCACACTACGCATTTTCCCCTTAGAACAGGATGTGGGTCAACGGGTAACCTTCCTAGATTAACTGTGTTCCTTGGTCACTGGCCAACAGTAAGAATACAATGAAAGATGACACTGGCCCAGATCATTAAGGAATGAGACAGTAGCAGCATCTGTGGACAATAGTCTTATCCTGGAGAAAAGAAACAGTGACAGGCTACAGAATTTGGCATTATATTGTTACTCTGCCTTACAAAAGGCCAGCAGACTTTGCCCGTAGCAGCTGTGCTAAACTAAGCCCACTTTTTGCCATGGTAACAATGATCATGACAAAATGCTGAATGTAATGGCTTTCTTGATTTTCTTGTGTAATTGTGCGTGGCATCCGAGCTTTACTTTACAGGGATGGAGGAGGAAAGTGCAAAATGTTTTAGAAATCATTGCTGCTTCAGCGTTTCCTGTCTTTTATTCAGCCATTATTCAAATTAGCAGTAATGTGGCAAATTGAATTTTCGATTTTTAGCAATTTGATGATGAGTTTGAAATAGTAAAGAAAGCATCATTTTTGATAGTATAGGAAAAGCAATGACAAGAAAATCAAACTGCATAAGTTTCGGTTACTAAAGGATTTTTAAAAACTGATAAACTCTGTCATTATGCATTAAGACTGCCTTCCCGGACCTTTTGGTAGTGGTCAGGTCTTTTAAGAGGAATAGTAGTAGAGCTTCCTTAAAAATTCCATAAGCATATCTCCATTCTAAAACAACTATTTTTTGAGTTCCTATTATGTGCCTAGTACTCACTACTATAGATGCTGATTAAATAATATGTAGGATAGACCTATGGATTATTGACATTGCTGGACGGGATCTGAGCAATGGGTAGTTTAATACAGTTGCCTTTGAACTGGGTTTTAGATTATTTTGTTGCTCGCTACTTTTTATATTCTAAGGATGTTTTACTTAGATTACTATCAATTTACATTCCCTAAACATGTTCTTTGAATATATACCAGCTAAGTGGGCATAATTCATTTAGGGTATGTGGTGTGATAAAGGAAAGCCAGCCTTGGTTTGGAATGTTTCAAGTCATTCGAGGAGGTAATACTCTACACAGTCGTCACTGGTGTTACCAAACGTACACAGAGAGGCCAAGAAATGGAAGTACTGCTCACATTCAAAATGGAACATAGTAGCATTCATGGTTCTACAACGTTGGTTATTATAAACTTACCAGTAATGGGGCATTTTGACAGAAGAACTCAGCCCATTTATGAAAGTATAGGATCCTACTCTTCATATTTTGATTTACCACAACTCAAAGAGCAGTTGCTAAGGTTCTTCAGAGTTGATAGAAATCATTCCTCCCAAGCTTTTCAAGGAGACTCGTGGTTGGCATCTGGGCTAATTGCTTTATTTGTGTGATAAGCCTCTGGTTGACATAAAAACTGTTACCTAATTGTCACACTATTTTTAGGTTGGATTTTACAATAGAATTGTTCAATAGTTGTAGAATTGTGTCTTTGTATAAACCCACTTTCTCACACAAATAAGTACAGACCCTCTAAGTTTTAGTTTAATATTTCTACAAGAGTTTTCTTTTCATGTAAATTGATATTCTTACACAGGCTTTCAGCTACCATTGACAAAGTTGATCACACCCTCCCTCTTTATTAAAATTTCTTCTTGTTTTGGCTTCCAAGAGATATTCTTCTGGGTTTCTTCCTGCCAAACCTGCAGCAGCATACTCAGTGTCCTTTGCCGGCTCTTCTTCCTCTTGCCAGCTCTAGGCCGAGGGCCCTGGAACTCAGCACTCAGCCCTCTTCCCTTTTCTTATCTACATTTACTCCCTGGGTGTTTCCTTGGAGATCTTATCGGAGACTGTGGCTTTATTTACTATCTCTATGCTGGTATGGCCTCTAATTTTTACCCTCAGCTCTAATATTTCCCCTGAGTACAATTTTTCTTTTGCCTATCCAACTGTATACTCAGCACCTTTTCTGGGGTATCTAATGTGTGTCTCATGCTTAACGTGTCCAAATTTATACCCTTGATTTTCCTCCCAAGCTTGTTACTCCCCCATTTCCTCCCAAGCTCAACGACTGGCACCACAATTTGCACAGGTACGCAAGCCAAACCCCTAAATATCATCACCAGTCCACCAGCAAGTCCTTTCAGCTTGAAGTTCATCATGTCTCACATTGTGCCATTTATCACCACCTCACCTGCTGTCACCTCAGGGGCTGTCATCATCTCTTGGACTATTGCTATAGTTTCCCAACTGGTCTCCTTACGTCAACTCTTGCACTCCTCTGTAATCCTTTGTAATCAAAGTTTTTTTTCATTTTTTTCAATGCAGTCAGAGAGATTGAGTACAGAATATATGCTGCCTTTCCTGCCAGTAGGTCCCCATCCAAGGTATGAACCTTGATTAAATAGCTCCTCAAAACTCTACAGTCTCTTCTTCTGTGGAGCTAAAGGAAATAAAGAGTGCCTCTGAGAAGCATCCTTTCGACCATAATGTACATATACGTTGCCTCAAATTATATAAGGCTATATATACAATTGTATAGAAAATACACACCTATTTACTTATATGTATGTATAGATATATAGACATATATCATATACATATGATTTTATATATATATATCCCATATACATAGGGCTATATATACAAATTGTATAAAACAACATATTTCTTTATGCAATCAACACACACACACACAAAACAAAAACCTCATTCTACTTCTCCAGTCAAACAAGTGAGTTCTTTAATGATTTGACCTACATTACTAAGCTTATTTTCATCTTGAGATGGTGACAGGTAAAGAAAGAAACTAATTCTACAATCTGAGGCCAAATTCCATACATGGGTTCTAACCTGAAGCCTTTCAAAGAAGCAGGAGCAGACATCTCTGCTCACTTTAGTGAGTGGAGATAAAGTGGGTCAGTTTGAATGAAAAATTGAATGACCTGAAATAGCAAAGAGCCACGTGCAGCACGTGGGCAGTGGCCAACAACTACTGATCAAGAACATAGACATCTCAAGTGCACATTCAGCCCTGTCATGGACCATTCGGCACATTCGGGCACCCGGTCGTCCATTGAAAATCAAAGTGCACATCGTAGACATACCTCTCAGCTTCTCTCAGAGGAGATTTAAGCTTAGTGACTAAAAAGAAGGCACAGTTTTCTTTGAACACGGTTTTCCAGTTTAGTGATCCTTGAAGAGATGGAAGGAATCTGTCCTACTCCTTGGTTTGAATCTAGGCCTTGCCACTTTCTCAACCCATGACTGAGAGCAACTTGGCTTAACTTCCCTGGGCTTTTGTTTTCTTCTCAAGAAAATGGGGTTAGGAATACCTTCTTCACCATATTGTTGTGAAGATCGGTTATTTAATACGCGCAAAGCACTTTCACAGTGCTTGGCAGTCAGCAAACATTAGTGCCCCTTCGTTTTTTTTCCTGTATGTCACTGTCTGATGAAATTCTAAGGAGGCATTTTTAATTGCTTGCTTTGCCAGATCAACTCCTACTTGGCTAACCTCAGCCCTCAGCTTGGATGTCATCTCTTTGGGAAACCTTCCTGTAATTCCAAGATTGGGTTTGATGTCCCTCCTTGTGTTCTGCTAATAATTTCATGCCACTTATCAAATATTGTGATTGCTTATTTACTTGTCACCCTCCTTCAGTTAATATTGAGTTCCATCTTATCTATGTGTTTTATCCATCATCAAATACCCAGAAGCTGGTGGGATACCTGGCACATCATGAATGAATGAATGACTTTTCTGATACATGACAGACAACAACATTTTGAATCAACCATTAATGATTATGTCAGACATTGTGACGCTAAACCACAATGGGGCCAGAATTTTTTCTGAGGATGCCTCTCTGAGGACAGTGAGAAAAAATGTCTCATCCTTTTCTTTCTTTTTTAATTGAGGTATAATTGACATGTAACATCATATTAATTTTAGATATACAACATGATGATTTGATATTTGTATATATTGCTAAATGATCTCCACAATAAGGTTAGTTAACATCCATCATCATATATAATTACAGACTTTTTTTCTTGTGATGAGAACTTTTCAGATTTAATCTTTTAGCAACTTTCAAATACGCAATACAGTATTTTTAACTATAGTCACCATACTGTGCATTATATTGCCATGATTTGTTTATTTTATAACTGGAAGTTTGTACCTTTTGATGCTCTTCACCCATTTTACTCACCCCTAACCCCTTAACCCCCTGCCTCTAGCAACCACCAATCTGTTTTCTGTACTTGTATTTATGATTTTTTTTAATATTTTTATAATCCAAGTTAGATCATATGATATGTTTTTCTCTGACTTAATTTCACTTAGCATAATGCCCTCAAATTTCATTCATATTGTCAAAAATGGCATGGTTTTATTATTTTATATGGCTGAATAATATTCCATTGTGTGTGTATGTGTGTAGATATACCACGTTTATATATATGTATATATATATATATATATATATATATATATATATATATCACATTTTTTTTAGATTTATCCATAAATGGACATTTAGTTTGTTTCCATATCTTGGCTATTGTAAATAATGTTGCACATGGGGGTACATAAATCTTTTTAAATTAGTGTTTTAATTTCTTTGGTTATATCCAGAAGTGGAATTTCTGGATCATATGGTAGTTCTGTTTTTAATTTTTTTAGGAACCTCCATACTGTTTTCCATAGTATTTGCACTAATTTACATTCTCACCAACAGTGCACAAAGGTTTCCTTTTCTCTACATCCTCGCCAACACTTACTATGTCTTTTTTTAGAAAAATGTCATCTGTCCATTTTTCAATCTGATTGTTTGTTTGTTTGCTGTTGAGTTATTTGAGTTCTTTACATATTTTGGATATTAGCCCCTTATCAGATATATGATTTGCAAATACTTTCTGCCATTCAGTATATTCCCTTTTCATTTTGTTAATGGTTTCCTTTGCTGTGCAGGAGCTTTTCAGTTTGATGTAGTCCCACTCTTTATTTTTGCTTTTGTTGCCTTTGTTTTTTGTGTAAGATCAAAAAAATCATTGCCAAGACCAATGTCAATATAATGCCTATATTTTCTTGTACTAGTTTTATGGTTTCAGGTCTTACATTGAAGTCTTTAATCCATTTTGAGTTAATTTTTGTGTATGATACAAGATAGAGGTCCAGTTTCACTTTTTTTTTTTTTTTGCATATGGCTGTTTATTTTTCCCACGCCATTTATTGAAGAGACTGTCCTTTCCCCACTGTATATTCTTGTCTCCTTTGTCATAAATTAATTGACCATATATGCATGGTTTTATTTCTGGGCTCTATTCTCTTCCATTGATCTGCATGTCTGTTTTTATGCCAATGCCATGCTATTTTGATTACTATAGCTTTGTTGTAGTGTTTGAAGTCAGGGAGTATAATGCCTCCAGCTTTGTTCTTTCTTAAGATTGCTTTGACTATTTGGGGTCTTTTGTGGTTCCATACAAATTTAAAAATTGTTTGTTCTATTTTTATGAAAATGCCAGCAAAATTTTGATAAGGATTGCATTGAATCTGTAGATTGCTTTGGGTAGTGTGGACATTTTAACAATATTAATGCTTCTAACCCATGAGCGTGGAATATCTTGTCATATATTTGTATCTTCTTCAATTTCTTTCATCAGTGTCTTATAGTTTTAAGTATGCAGGTCTTTCACCTCCTTGGTTAAATTTATTTCTAGGTATTATATTATTTTTGATGTAGTTGTATATGTGGTTGGTTTCTCTAATTTTTGGCTCTGATAACTTATTATTAGTGTATAGAAATGCAACAGATTTTTGTATATTAAGTTTGTATCCTGCAACTTTACTGACTTCATTTATTCTAACAGTTTTTTTGGTGGAGCCTTTAGGGTTTTCTATATATAATGATGTCATGTCATCTTCAAATAGTGACAGTTTTATTTCTTTTCAGTTTGGATGAAAATGCCTTGTTTTTCTAAAAATCTTTTACGTAGTTTTCAAATGTATAGATTTTTGCAGATTTATTTCATGAAATGTAGCATAAGTGTGTTTTAGATAAATACACTTAGATAAAACTTAGATAACATTTAGATAAAAACTTAGATAAAAACAGATAAAAGCACTTAAAGTGTTTTAGATAAATACTTATAATCTTATATTGATTATTTCCTTTTGCAAAACTTCAACCAAGTCTCTCATTTGAGATTTGACATGAAATGCCTTGAAAATCCTGAGGAGAAGATATTCTGTAGTTTCTTTAGGATATGCATGAAACTGGGCTCACCCTAGCATTTGAGGGGTCTAGGGCAAGAGTACAAATGGCACGTGTATACTATATGCCTAAATACTTAAGGTTGTATATCAAGTTAACAAATATTAAATAAAATATATTTTATTCTTCATGAAGATCTGGAAATTCAGATTTCCGTTAAGAATTACCAGATTCCTTGGCGATCTAGGCTGCATGTGGCAGTGTAGGGATAAGTAGCCTTGCCACATAGCCCACCTCCCTTCTCTTCCAACCCTTTGCTCCATCCTACACCTGGAAAGTTGTCAAGCACACCCCAACCTGCACCTCCAAGCTCCACATATATTCTTCAAACCATTGACCTTGACCATCTCTCGGGCCAAATGTGCACACTCTGGTGATCTGCCCTCTTATCAGACAAATGACCCTGAAAGAGAGGGCTGTGTAGGCTCAGGGAGTGGTTTCAGTGCTATTTGATTAGGAAGTTCTGAGGGTCCTGGTACATGAAGTTTGGCCTAGAAAGGGACTGGGGGACAAACATCAGGTGGGGATATTTCTTTGGCCCCACAGATTCCTCACCCCACAGGGAGCCAGAGCAGAATCCTCTAAAGTTTGGGTCCAGGACTTGGATCCATCTTGCCTGGGTCTAAAGACAGTCTAAAGACAAATGAAGCAACTACATATATCTTCCAAAGGCGTTGCTTATACTGGTGTTTGGATAGGAGGAAAGATGAACCGCAGAGGAAATACGGTCTCGATCACATTTATGTATCACTGAAAAGATTAAGAGCTGAGTTCTATTTGTTGGATTTTTTGCAACTTTGGCTCCAGAATCTGCTGTCCAAGAGGCAATGCTCGGCTAATACCTTCTGTCACAAGAATTGATATGACTTTAGTTCTTCCTCTAAGTATTTTTTTTTAAGATTGGTTATTTACTCAATGGTTTAACGATTGCATTCTCTGGTCTGTGTTAACTTGAGAGATGAGGCATTTAGAATGGAGGTGCCAAGCAGAGTGAAGAAAGGTATTTTTCAGAGGATGTCCAACATTTTTCCTATATTAAGATACTTCCAGGAAACCTGCAATTAGCCAAATCACAGATTTCCAGTTATTTCAGTCTTCTTAAAAACAAGGCTGATCACATCTGTCTTAAGTTGGAGTATGTGCCTCAGCAATAGAAGCGCTTGCAAACCTTCAATTACAGCAGCCTCAGAAAACACTGCTGCCGTGTACTAACGAGTAGTCATCAGCAACAGGAGACAGATTGACTAATAATCAGCAAATGCACTGGAGAGGACTTCTCTAAAGGTAAAATATAATAATTAGCTTTTCAATGGAGCAGTGATGGTAACACAGTGGAGATGATGGTAACATATTGCTGTCCCGTTATTCCAGACAAATTCATGACAGTGTTATTAGCTGAGGTAACCTCAAGCTATTTGAAAGCATGAAGGATTTTCTGTGTATATAGTACTTTGATAAGAATGATTTCTCATAACGGTTAAGTACCTTTTCTTCCTGCATTTGGAATGTGAATGGCAAGAACTTTCCATACCAGGGAATTCGTATTTTCTGCATTGTTCATTTTTTTCAATGTTGATTTAAAATATAGAAGTGAATAAAGAATAGAAATATCGTCTTAGGCCTTTTAACTGATATTTACAATAAAGATGGTTTTTGAAAAACTGGAATGAGTTAATCAAAGGATTAAAGAGAAAGAAAATAGACCTACAAGGAAATAGCAATGAATTTACAATTTCTCAGAAAAACATTTGATTACTCTCTTCAAGCATATACAATATTTGGGGGGTGGGGGCATATTGACCTGTTTACCAATTCCAGGAGGCTACATAATTATTGAAAGGATAACTCTTCCTGTTGGCGCATTGTGATGGAGTTAGTGTGAGTCATGTATAGTTTAGAAATGTTACTCCAAACCAGACCAACAAGCAAATGCTTGGGTGGCCATTCTAAAAATAGAAATACGACCATCACACAGAGAGAGTGAGGGAAGAATAAAAGAGATTCTGCCATTAAGAAGTGAGTCGGGAGCACAGATAGAGACAGGAGCCCAAGAATACAGAGTCCGTTTCTGAAGTTAATAATGGAGATCAGATTGAAATTGATGCTCAAATGCCTTGGTGTCTAGGGCAGTGATTTTCAAACTTCAGCACATACTAAAATCACATGGGGAGCATTTTAAAAATATTGACGTGGGCTTTATCCCTGTAGAACTGATTTAATTGGTGTGTGGTGGAGCCTGGACCTTGGGAGTTTTTCTTTTGTTTTACAAACTGTAAATGGTAATGCTAATCTGCATCCAGCATTGAAGTCAACTTCTTTACCTAGACCATCTGCTTGTAAGCAGAGTCTTGATGAGAAAAATAATAGTGTTGTTAAGGAATACTGGTTCAGATCAGCAAACATTCCACAGGCACTGTTGGTTAATAGGGATTCAGCCTCCACCTTTGAGGGGTTCATAGTGAGAACTGAGGCAGTAAATTGCAACAACAGAAACTGAACCCAGGTCTCCCTCTGAACTGTCTGTGCTTTCTGCTCCACCATGTAGCTTCATGTCAGTCACCGTGATGAATCTGTTATAAGAGGCTACTTGGGCAGTTCATGGGTTTGCTAAGCTGAAGTCAAAAAGTTCTCCAGCATAGTAGGTCTGGTTGGAGATAATGGGCCAGATGTTCTCTGTTGCTCTCTCAAGTGCCCTTATTCTATATTCAAATACCTATCTGTAGGATTAATATAAAGCCTGTTATGTAGATCCATGCATCCAGAATATAATAACTCCTAAATTATTGGATTTGAAATCCACAGAATCAGAGACAGTTTCTTTTTTGTCTGTGGTACCGAAAAAGTAAGCATGCAGAAAAGTAAATATTTTAATAAATAATGTTTTTAAAAACACCTTTAATGAGATATAATTGACATACAATAATCTGCACAGATTTAAAGTGTACAATTTGACAAATTTTGACATGTGTATAAAAACTCAAAACACTATCACCGTGACAAAGACAGTGAACATACTTATCACTCCCCAAAGTTCCTTGTACTCCTTGATAATCCATCCACTTAGCTCCTTCCGTTCGCTCTGCACCTAGGCAACCACTGATCAGCTTTCTGTCATGATAGATTACTGTACATTTTCTAGCATTTTCTGTAAATGGAATCATACAGCATGTACTCTTTTGTTTGGCTTTTTTACTCAGCCTTATTATATCAGTATTTATCCATGTTATTGACAATATCAGTAGTTCATTTTGAGTATTGCTGAGAAGTATTCAGTTGAATATTTCTCAGATAAACTTATTTATTTGTTTATCTGTTCACCTGTGGATGGCCTTGTATGTTGTTTCTAGTTCTGGCTATTAGTTATGAAGCTCCTATGAATAGTCATGTAAAGAATCTTTGTATGGTTTCATTTCTCTTGGCACATTCAAAGTGGTTGTACCATTTTACATTCCCATCAGCAGTTCATGTGAGTTCCCCCATCCTCCCCATCTCTTGGTATGGTCAGTCTTTTTAACTTCAGACTTCCGAATAATTGTGTAGCAGTATCTCAATATGATTTTAATTCGTATTTCTGTAATGGCAAATGATATTAATGTTTTCATATCTTATTTCTAACTTTTTTCTCTTTGGAGCACGGCTGTTCAAATCTTAGGCTCATTTTTTTAAGCATTCATTTTCTTACTGAGTTTTGCTAGTTTTAAAAAATATTCTTCATATAAGTTGTTTATCAGATACGAGTGTGTGGTCAGATATGAAATACTGTCCCCCTAGACTGTGGCTTGTCTTTTCACTTTCTTAACAGTGGATTTCAAGGTCAGAAGTTTTTAACTTTAATAAAGTTTATTTTACCAACTTTTTCTTTTATGAATTATGCTTTTTCTGTCGTATCTAAGAAATCTTAAAGATTTAAAGAGCTAAAGAAATCACAAAGATGTTCCCCTTGTTTTTTCTAAATATTTATAAATTTACATTTAGGTCTAACATCCATTTTTAGTTGATTTTTATACGTGGTGTAATTTATGGATTGAAGTTCATTTTCTTGCATATGGATATCCAGTTATGCCAGAACAATTTTATGGACTAAATAGCTTTTGAACGTTCATCAAAAATCATTTGATCATATATGTGTGGGTCTTTTTCTGAATTATCTATTTTATTCTATCCATCAGTTTGTCCATCTTTACATTAATTGTACATTGTCTTGATCAGTGTAAAATCATAATTTTGAAAACAGATAGTATAAATCCTTCAACTTTGTTTTTCTTTTTCACTGTTATTTTTGTCTATTCTAGGTCCTTTGCGTTGCCATATGAATTTTAGAATCAGCTTATAAATTTCTTTAAAAATTCTGAGATTCTGATTGTGATCACAGTGAATACATAGATCAACTCGGAAAGAACTGATATCTTAATTTATATTGAGTCTCCTAATCCCTCTCTTCATTTATGTATTTTAATATTTTTCTCAATGCCCTATAGTTTTCAGTGTACACATCTCTGAAATTTTTTTTGTCAGATCAATCCCTCTAAATTTTATATTTCTTGATTCTATTGGAAGAGGTACTTTTCGTTTCTATTTCCAGTTGTTCATGT
This sequence comes from Rhinolophus hipposideros, assembly GCF_964194185.1. NCBI lineage: Eukaryota > Metazoa > Chordata > Mammalia > Chiroptera > Rhinolophidae > Rhinolophus > Rhinolophus hipposideros. The sequence continues at coordinate 34,627,948 of NC_138051.1, forward strand.
TACTGTGAATAAATACAATTGTTTTGTGTATTGATCTTGTATCTTGCAACTGTGTAAAACTCATTTATTAATACTTTACCTTTTTGGTAGACAGCATAGAATTTTCTGTATACTCAGATGTGTCATTTGTGAATAAAGACAGTTTTGCTTCTTTTTTCTTTTTCTTTTTAGCTGATTTCACTGGCAAGAATCTCCTGTACAAAGGGGGAAAGGCATTCAATCTTTCACCATTAAGAATAATATTAGCTATAGGATTTTTGTAGTTCCTCTTTATCAGATTGGGGAAACTGCCTTCTATTCATAGTTTGCTGAGATTTCCTATTAAAAATAGATGCTGCATTTTGTCAGATGCTTTTTATGCATCTACTAAAATGATCATATGGGTTGTTTTTGTTTTTATTAATTGGTTAATATGTTGAATTACAGTGACTGATTCTTGAATGTCTTGCATCCCTGGGATAAACCCCACTTGGTCATAAAGCAATATCCTTTTTTATATATCGTTGTATCTTATTTGCTAAAATTGTTTAAAGAATTTTTGCATCTGTGTTCATGAGTGATACTGGTCTGTGACTTATTTTTTTCCTTCTTAAGTCTTTGTCTGGTTTTGGTATTAGACTAATGCTGGCCTCATAGTATGAGTTGGGAAGTAACCCTTCCTGTTCAATTTTCTTAAAAAGTTTGTGTAATATTATTGTTTCTTCCTTAAATATAAGATAGAATTCTCCAGTCAAACCATCTAGGACTATTTTCTTGTTGGAAGATTTTTTTTAATACAATATCAGTTTCTTTAAAACATGTAAAGATTCAAGTTATCTATTTGATTTTCTTGAGTGAACTTTGGTACTTTGTCTTTCAAAGAGTTTGTTCATTTCATTTAAGTTGTGTAATGTATTGTCAAAAACTTATTCAAAATATTCCTTTGTGCTTTTAAATATCTGTAGAATCTGTAGTGATATCACCATTCTCATTCCTGATATTGATAATTTTATCTACATTTCCAGATCAGTCTGCCTAGAGGTTTATCAATTTTATGGGTCTTCTGAAAGAACCAATATGTAGTTTTATTGATTTTTTTCTATTGATTTTGTTTTTTCCCTTTCATTGATTTCTACTTTGATTTGTACTATTTCTTTTATTTTGTTTCAGTTTGATTTTGCTCTTCTTTTTATAGTTTCCTAAGTTAGAAGACTGAGGTTATTGATTTGAAATCTTTTTTTTTCCAATATAGTCAGTTTAGTGCTGTATATTTGCCTCAAAGTGTTGCTATAGCTGTATTCTACAAAATTTTATATTTTGTGTTTTCAAATTTTTTTATTCCAAATATTTTCTAATTTTTCTTTTCTTTTCTTTTCTTCTTTTTTTTTTTTTTTTGACACAGGCTGTTTAGCATTATGCTGTTTTGTTCCTACATATCTGGAAAATTTTCACACATCTTTCTGTTACTGGTTTCTAATTTAATTCCATTGAGGTCAGAAACAAACTTGAATTCATTTGAAGTTGTTAAGATTTGTTTTATGGCAAAATCTAACTACCTGGTTTTCCCATTCTCCCAGCTGTATCTCGTCGACTCACAAAGAGAACACTGGGCTTCATCTAGGTTTCTCTTCCCCTCCTTGCAGCCTGAAAACCCGCTCCCCGCAACAAGCTTGGGAAGTCAAAGCACTCACGTCTTTTGTTTCCCTTCACTCAGATATCATTGCCCCTCACTGCTTGATGTCTATTGTTATCTATTCTGTTTGCTTTTTAAGTTATTTCCAGCAGTCCTTGTCACCTTATCTTGGCTCCAAGTAGATGTCTCTCGATTAGTTTTTATTACATAATTTAACACCTTATAAACCAGTTTGTCTTGTTCAACATTAACCTTGTATCTTATTTATGCTATGTAATTATAGACTTCACTGTCAACATAAATACATTTCCTTAAGCATCAACTATGAATAGAATAATCTATGAGAGAATACTGTATAAACCTTAAAGTTTATTTTTTTATATCTATCTGTCAAACAGGCATACACATATTCTACCTCTCTTTCTCTCAGACTCCTGAGAATTGGAATAAGATTTTCACTCATTGCTTTCTACCCATGAAAAGGGAAGGTTTTTGGTATGGTTCAAGCCAAAGACTGGATAATTAGCCTATGGTTGTTAGAAAGCAACTTTCTTTGGTCATCTTTTGAAAGCTCTCACTATGAGCTTCTGCTGCTTCTTGCACTAAGATAAGCTGGCTGTCGTTGGTGCGATACAGCCCTGTTCACAGCATTTATGCCTTTTCTCTCCCTCTACATATAAGAAACGTGTTGGTCATGCTTTTATTATTATTATTATTATTATCTTCTGCTCTTAGATATCATTCAAGAATCTCCTGGGATGGGAGACTTAATCGGTGATGAGGCTGCATTGCTCTAGTTTGCCTTTGCTCATTTTCTTCTCACACATGTGAGTATAGAAAATGAGCCACAAATACAATTTGCATGTCTCCTTCTCTTCTCATAAAACAAATCTTCTCTTCTCATAAAACAATGCAATATAGATTTGTTACAATAGCAATGGTAAACGTCCTTTACTTCTCTTTCTAATTGACTCTCAAAATCGTATTCACGTAAAAACTAAACTATGAATTCTATTTATCCATTAACACAAACAACTTATATTCTCTTGCTTTCTTGCTCTCTCCTTCATAGTTTTACTCTACTCTTATGATGTGAGTGAATTCCATTCTCTTGGTTTACTCCCTTTCCTACCTTAATCACTAACATTGAGATGTTTCATGTGTTTTGGTCACCCTTATTTTCTCACATAGGTTGTACCAGCAAGGAATCTTGTTTATCTTTTCCTGCTTCTCTTTATATATTCATTTTTGCCATTCCCTTCCCTTTTATAGCTGTCAGCTTTGCTAACCATCACCACCTCCCCATTTAAAATCTAGTCCTATAGCTTTCCTGATAGCTCATTCCAAGTGATCATAAATTCAAACGTCAGAAAAAGTTCCTTTGTTTAGTAAAGCTTGTCAACTTATGTAAATTTGAGGCTATCACAGTTGTCCTTGATAATGTCAGCTGTAATACTTTCACATCCCTCTATACCGATTATGAAAGTAAGGAAAAGTAACTCATTGGTTGTGTGCGTAGGCAAGTGTGTAAAACCATATTCAACTCAACAGTAGACCAAAATATTTTTCAACTACAATTGCCTTTCATTGTTTTAATGTGCAGTGAATATTTTTACCATGACATATTCCTAATTCCACAGGTTCTAGCAAAGTGGTCCATCAGTAGTTACATAGATATATGACTGAATTCAGTAGATATTGAGTTCCCTCTAGGTAGAGGCAGTATACTATGCATTTCAGAGCATATAGAGATGAGCAAACTCTAACTTGCCTGCAAAGAATTTAATTCAGTCTAATAAAGAAACAAAGCTTGTATCTTAATTAGACATAGATCACAAAAATAACAGACACTGAGCGCCAACAACGTTCAAAGCACTGGTTTAAGCACTTACCCGTACTGAGGGTGCCAAAAAAATGTATACAAGTGGACACTTTGGTCAACATTTCTCAAGCAGTAGTTCGTGGTAACCAGAAGTGTCTGGACACTGATGGTAACCACTTTTAGCATCTCTTATGATTGCAGAAGTCAAACGTGACTTGTATTCATCTTTTGTTATCGATATATATTGAGTATTACAATTTTAATAGTCTTTTCGTTTCTTAACATGTGTATACATTTTTTTGGCACCCTCTGTATTATCTCTTTAAACCACATAACAGTCCTATGAAGTAGATGCTAGTATTTTATCCCCATTGCATATGAGGAAGTAGAGCCATGGAAAAGTTAAGTGCCCAGGTAACAGTGACAGAGCTGGAAAGTCAGGAGAAATTTTTAAATAGAAGTATGACATGATCAGGACCGAACTTAGGATAGATCATCTGGTAGCAATGCCTCGAGTACACAGAAACAAGAAGCTGGTGATAGGAACACAACTGTTCTTACAGTCATCCATTGTGAAATAATCCATTAATTCCCAAATTACAGAGGTGGTAGTGGAAATAGAAGGAGACTGTATAGACATACAGAGATAATAAAGACAGGATTTATAGAATTTGGCGAGCAACTAAGTGTTGTTGTATTGGGGGATGCGGAACAGAGATAACTTTGAGGTTTTGATATTGGTGATGGGGACAACAATGATGCTATTAAGTAACTGAGGGGAAAATAGTCTAGGTTAGTGATAACTTCAGTTGCATTATTTCAAGATGTCCAAAGGCAACTGGGCTGTGCGGTAGGAGTCCAAGTGATGGATCAGAGATAGATTGATTTAGGGCTCATTCACAGTAAAAACAGGTGAAATAAATTTTCACAGAGGTGGGGAATAGAAAAGTGCCTATTTTTATGGACAGGGAGAGAGAAAAGATAACTGTGATATAATGTCATCCGTACTAAAGTTTACAGAATTGATTAACAATAAGTATTGCTCTTACAGTGAATGAAATTATTTCTAAATTCACTCATCCCAACCTTCATCTCTCACATGTAAACAATTGTAAAGTAGTTTCAGTCTGGCTGCATTGAATCTGATTACTTGGAGTATTGATAGTTAACCTAAGATCACTTTCTGTCATGAGTTACATGGGCTTAGAAAGTTGTACCAAAATGTAAGAACCCAGGGCTTTTAACAATCGCACTTGAAAGAAACCTTGGGAGTTGCATTTGTCAAGTAGCTAGGAAAACCATTCATGCATACCCCACGTCCAAAGCTCCATCGGCAGCCCGCACATAAAGAAATGAAAGGTCATTCTTCTTCCTGTGGTGTGATGGTTTGTTGACGTATTTTGACACACCAGTACAATGCTGAGAGGATCTGACCTTCCTGCCATACTGAGGCACTCAGGTTTGGTCAGGTTACCTGACACTCACTGCATTGCTCTCTGCCTTTCTCCTTCATGGAGAAATACACTCAAACATGAAATGCTGCCTTCAGTACAGAACTACTTAAAATTTTAAATGAACATGAATGATTGCTTTGTAAGTTCCTTTAGCCACTTTTCTCTGGTTACCATCAAGCTGAAACCCAACCTTACTTGGAACTATTAAGGCTTTTAATTAAAAGAAATTAAATTCGTTTTTCAAAGTGATAAATGTGAACGAAGATTGTTAATGCTTGAAAGAGAAAAACTAAACAAACGAGGAGGTTCCTATGCTGTTTTACAGTCTTCATCTTTGTAATCGAAACCAATTTTTCGGAGTTCACATGTTTGAGGATTACCTCTAAAGTGCAATATCAATGTACATAAATGTAAATTTTAAATAGCTTTTGAAGTAATAGTTGCCTCAGCGGCATATTATACTTTAAGAGGTTGAAGAGTTAGGTGGAGACCAGAGAGCTGTCAAGAGAATTTTCTGTCATGTATAAATATATTCTGTGTTAGATTTATATACTGTGAAGTAGCATTTTGACTAGTTACCCATGTTATTTCTTAATGCAATATCATGGTGATGTGGGAACGGACAGAGAAATGTGTACCATCAATGAATTTCTAAAACATAAAATTAATAAGCTAAATACTTTTTAATCAGGATCATCTATGCACAAAGATTTTTTTTTTGCTGTTTCCTTAACTAGTAAATATAAAATAAGGGTAATACTATTCTCCAAGAATTTAGATTACACTTTGCAAAATGTAGAAACTTTTTTGTATTTGTTATAATATTGGAAAAAGGAGTATTCAAGTATTTCAGTCATATTATATCCGAATGTGATAACTGTCTGCTAAATTGAGATATTTTTGTTCACGATAAGTATTTTAGTGGCATATCTGAATTAGGACTAAAATTTGGAGGCACGTAAATGTATAACTCTTCACCTGTTTTTGCATAATCTCTGAACTTTCCAGTAGAATTCTCGACATCATACGTCTTTGTTTGAATTGTTTCTATTTCTATTTTCTCCACCCTTTCAAACGTCTTGTCACTGGAAACCAATCCTCAGTACAGACAAAGCACTTTTAGCTCCACTCTAGGTTAGCACAAGGCTTCAGCTCCAATTTCCTGGTATCTCTCATTTAGATTAGACCTCTAAGTTTGTGTGCTATGAGAACTGACAGATCTGATACTTCTCTGCCTGCCCAGGGCCTGGTCACACACACTGCACTGTGGCAAAGCATGGCCACCCCCACAGGCCACACTTTTCAGGATTTATGTAATTTGTAGTTGACACCTATATCTGACATTACAGATGTTACTTCTCGTTGTAGAGTCTGTGTCTACATAGGAACAGTTGAAAACCTCTTTTCACTTAACCATTACATGGATGAATTTTACTTAACGATGACAGGTTTTCCTGCTGAAACTCAAGTGGTCAAAGTCTTTTCTTTTCTAACCATTCTTCATGTAACATTGTAACCCCCTTCACAGAATGCCCCCCCACACACACACGTAATCTAGGTCTCAATATAATTGCTCATTGAATACATAGCAAATCCATTTGAAGTGACAGAGAAAGGGTTAAGGCCTACCCATGTTTTTACTGGATTTACTAGTGAGTTAATGTCTACACACTTCTTTTCTCTAAATTCACCCCTAAGTACACAGGCATAAATTAACCCAATTGTTTCTAGGATTATGGCATTTTATATACCTCTTTTCCTCAGAAAGTATACCACAAAATTATGTTGTTTTAAGTTCCTGGCCTTCTCGTGTAAATTCTTAGTAAAATTTATTTTATTCTGGTGAGAAAATATATATTCTATCAATTACTTGAAAAGGCAATAATTTATTATAGTTGATCATAAATGTCAGGAAGCAAAGACCCAGCTGAAGCATTTTGTCACTTATCATGCTGTTTTTCTTCTAATTAGTTAATTTACATTTTACAAATTAAGGGTAAAATTCAGACAGAAGATAACATCCTAGGTTTAACTGACCTATATTTGTATCTGCCAAATTTAAGTTAATTAGAAATGTAGATGCTGTTTGTTTTATCTGTCAGAAAAGCTCATATTTTTTCTTAAAAAAAAAAAATAGACACACTTTTTTTCCCCCTCAGCATTTATCATCTAAATAATAGTCTTGCCAAGATGGCAGCCTCATAATAAACTCTTTTCAGTGGAGTGATGGGTAATGAAGCTTGCTTGTGAAGGCAGCGAAAAATGTTGTCTGGCCAGATGCATGAATGTGATGGCTAGAGAATCAGTGGACTTTCTCAGTCATCAATCTTTTTAGTAGCCTCTTATACATCTGAATATTTTGATAGATGATCTAATAATTGAGTTATCTATCTTTCTAACTATCAGAGTTGCATAAAAATTATTCTCACATGCTACTGAATATTAAATATATTAGGCATCCAGTAAATTTTTCATAAAAGGGCCAAAAGGTGAAAGGTTTTTGTTATTCTACAAATACTTCTTAATATATTGAATGTTAAGCACTCTGAAATATTCTACTTTTAATTCCCTCTGTGAGAAGCACGTATATAGTTACAAAGGAGGACATGCCCATTATCAGTAGGACAGGTACTACCATGTTTCCCCGAAAATAAGACCTAACTGGACAATCAATTCTAATGCATCTTTTGGAGCAAAAATTAACATAAGACCTGGTCTTATTTTACTATAACATAAGACCGGGTATAATATAATAATATAATATAATATAATATAATATAATATAATATAATATAATATAATATAATATAATATAATATATAATATATAATATATACCAGGTCTTATATTAATTTTTGCTCCAAAAGACACATTAGAGCTGATTGTCCAGCTAGGTCTTATTTTCGGGGAAACAGGGTAAATAGTTACTATAGCTGCTGAAAAGTAAACCCCAATAAACATATAACTGCAACTCAGTGGTATAAAATGGAATGCTCTTGCTAGTCTGATGTCCATGGCGCATTTAATGTGGCCCAGATTTTCCATACAAGAAGTACAAAAGATGTGGATACAACGAGAGATCATGTGATTTTGAGGTACCCATCATTCTGAGAGGAAGGTGATCCTACCAAAGGGGAGGATCTGCATATCAGCTACCAGCCTAGCATTTCACCTGGTGACACAAAACTATCCGAGTATTCTCTTAATGCATAAGTACTTCCTTCCTCCCATATGGTTTTATATTATATTTTGTTTTGTTTTGCCATATACCTCTCTGACTATTAAAAAAGCTTATGAACAAATGTGCTTCACTGGCATTGAAAAGCAGCAAGGAAAATTGGCAGGAAACAGATGAGTTACATAGTAGGCTTTCCCCAGCCCCCCATCATCCACACTTCTTCAAGGTGACCTTGCAATGATGACCTCCCAGTTAAAATAGTTCTGCCCTGGAAGAACAGGCATTTGTTTGCAGGTCTGAAGGGTTACCAATCCTGTGCGTCTTGAAAGGCACCCAAATGAGCAGGGTCTTGTAAATTGGATTTCTATTAACCAGTCCTGATGATAGCTCTTTATCAGTGGAATAGGAGGAAGTGCTGTCAATAGCTCCAGCTGTAAATATCTTTTGTTTTTTTTTAATGCCACACTTATTTTTAGACTTTCTCATCCACAACAGTGATGAATGCTAAAATCACCAGAATTAATTGTGTTTAAAGTTTTAAATAAACCTTAAATGATGGGCAAGAACTACGTTTAAATGCCTTTCTCCTTGAAAAACATTGGGAATGAAAATGAAAGACATAATGGTCAGAAACAAATATGGTAAAAAGGTCTTAAACCTTGCTTTCCTTGTAGTTCCTAACATTGCTTTCAGCTCATAGTTGTGCTATTTCTAAAAGTTTGAAGTGACAGGCTTTCTTTCTCTTCATTTTCTGAATTGAAAACTAGTCATTGAGAAGAATAGTAACCAATTGTGGAAATTCTTCTATGGGTTATATATGAGGAATTATTACTCTGTGGTAGTTTGATCTTTTCTTGGTTTCAAGAATTTTGCTTCTAGAATTTAAAGTCAGAAAAAAAACCTCATATATGTTATATTGTTAGAGCTATAGTCGGGAATCTTAAACTTTTCGATTTCTATGTAAAATTACACATTTAAAACAATTTGAAATGACTATATTGAGGAAGTTTGAGGGGAGGGAATAGTCTTTTCTTAATCCAAGTAGCAAACATCTGTGTTCTTTCTAGTCTGTCTTTTGATTAGCATGGCCTCATCCATCACTGGTCTTTGATATGAGCACCAAGAAGTCCTGTCCTTTTGTTTTAAATGATAAATATGCTTTTGTCATGAATACTCATAGGCAACCCAGGATTTACATCTGAATTGTCAAAGTGTAACTGCCCAACTCCTGTGATGAGTAACATTATTAGTGAAATAAAGAAGTTTTTAATTTGTCATGGATAGGCCTGCGATGGTGACATTATGAAACTATGTGGGTTGTGATACTAGAAAAAGTTGTCCTTCCCCCACTATTTTTCTACAATTTGTCATTTATCATCAAGAGACAATCTGCCACAGGAGGTTCTCTTGTAAACATTTTTACTTTAGTACCATTACTCCATCTTTTTAAGTTTTATTATTTAAGTTCTATAGCCAGTAGTTCTTATCAAAACTAATACTATTTGAAGTATCAGGCTTCTCTTGGTCAAACAGCCAGTATCAAGATTTACTCTGTCTGGCTATTATTGCCAAAGACACTATTTAAAAAAAAAAAAAAACTTTAGCTTTATCTCCATGTCTGTGTCAATTATATTTTCTAAATAAGTTTCTTTGATACCTTTGTCTTCACAAGCTCACATCTACTCATCTGTATTCATATATGTGCATTTTATGTAAATACATTGACAAAGACATGATACCTACCTGCACAGTTTTGTGTTAATCATCAAAACCCTCAGAACTGTCAAGTTCACCTGTTGTGTTTGACTCTCCTACTAAGAAATCAGGATCATTGAACTTAAAAATATTGTGAAGTCTTGGTATTCTCAAAGTTTCATTTTATGATAAATATTTAGAATATTTCGTGTCGGTAATAAGTAGTTCATACTAATTTATGTATAAAAGACATTCTATGAAGATTTGTTATTTTAACAATTAGTAATTTCAATAGAAATTGCATTACCTTTTACATGCTTTGCTTTTATAATTTCAACACAACTGTTTTAAAAGTGAAAGGAATTAGAGTTCTTTTTTTTTTCTTTTTCAATTGAGTTGATTGATTAGTTGCATTATCCAAAACAATCTATAACTTAGAGTGTTGGAATTTACAGGAAAGTTAAGCTATATATTATAGTTCAATTCAATATCTCTCCATAAAATTCACTTTAAAATAGTTTCTTCATTATGACAGCCCCATTTCAATTATGTTTTATTTGGAGTCATATTCCTCACTTCATGAATATATTAATCTTGGGTTTTCTTTGTTTTAATTGCATCAAAACGGAAGTTTAGGAATTATTTTTTGAAAAATAGTTCTTGATTGCCAAAAACTTAGTTTTAAAGCAAAAAACAAAAGGACTTGTTTAGAAGTTAACCCTTAGCATCCATTGTTTTTCTTTCTTTCCATTTCTTTATTTTATTTTTTAATATTTCCTAAGTCAGCTGTTTCATGGAAAATGAAATCTTATTCATGTATGTTTGTTTCCCAACAGAAGACAATTGCTTAGCAACTCTAAAGCCCAACCCCTTACATTAATTGAGATTTTTGTACTGTAATGTATGTGTCTGAGTTTTTGAGACCCTAAGGCTTTCACCCAACTTGAAGACAATGATGCCAGTGAGCTTCTGTCCAGAGTTAATCAGCTGCAGAATTTGTAAACTGCACATGTGTCAAAGTTGAAAATGTTAGCACTCTAATAGAAGCTTGAAAAGGTTAGATCTGATAAAAGCCGTCAGCAGTTAAAGAAAGTGATTTATGGGAATGTAATGACACAAAATGCCTCATTTATCACTCATCTATAGATAGGTTAAGGTGCCTGTGTCATACTTTTAAAAACTTGACCACTTCGAATTGTCAAAATAGGTACTTAATTGCCCTTCATCCTTTTCATTTTGAATTTATTTCATTTGAGTTCAGTAATTTTATCTACGATCACTTTACTATACTTCACTTCATATGGTTCCATTTAAACTACTTCATATTTTGGATTTTCAAAAACTGTACATCACTTATCTTTTTGAAGTTTTATTAGCTAACGCTGTTGCAAGGAAAGACTAAGCCAATCTTATGTATGTTCGTTTACATTTTATTTAATACGGATACCACTGAGATATGTTAAAGTTTCATTTTCTCTTTTCTAACACTTGTGATTTTCATCAGTATTTTATAATCTCCTAAGTTTTCTGTACAACTCTCATTAGAAAGTACAACATGAGGTTTTTAAAAGACAGAGCCATCAACTGATTTACTGTCCTAGTAGCTCAACTTAATATTTAAACTTCACACAAATTATTTAATGAAAACTTTCCTGTCTGGTTCAATGATCACTTTTTAAAAAGGATTAAAAAAAAGTTAAGAGACATGCCAGCTTGTATTTCTTTCCCAGATTGATTATAAAACATTTATTTCTCTATACATTCTAAGAAAAGTATTCATAAACTTGGAATTGCCAAACATTTATTTGCTTATTTAATGTCATTTAGTTTATACATAAATATCTTAACACTGTTAAATAAAAACTATTTTACTAACTGCCAATATATCAAAGCAATGTTATAAAACACAAATTTTATGAATGATGATTACAGTTTTAGACTCTTTAGAATAAAGGATAGAATTGTTTTAGGGCTTCTTGGAAATTATTCAGATCATTAAATAGGCAGAAATGGCTCAGGTTTTGCCCCTTTGCCCCTATAGCCAAAATACAAATTTGAAAATTTTGACAGGTTTCAATTTGTCAGCCAAGTATTGCACTTTTTTCAACAGGTACATCCCAGGCTGATTTAAAAGAAGTCAGAGCAGTTTCTTCAACAAGACCAAGGTGTGAAAATAAACAGGGAGTGGAGGAACTGTCCTAGGAGAGATAAACTTAAGAGACATCATAACCCAATGCAGTTGACCTTGTTGCACCTTGTTTCCATTAGAAAACAAATGTGTGAGACAATCATTAAAAGTTGCATATGGATTGGTATGAATTCTTAAGTCCAAGAAATTACTGTTAATTTTGTTAGGCGTGACAGAGCCATTGTGGTTATATATAGAAATGTCCATTATTTTTAAAGTGATACGTATGTTAATATATAGAGGTGGAGTGACTTGTGACCTGGGATTTCTTTTAAAATAATGTTAGCAAAATAAATAAGTTGAGAGAGAGAAATGTAAAAGGGGATATAGAATCTGTAAGATGAATATTTAGTGAGGGAATGCTCTACTTTTTACATATTCAAATTTTTTTTGAAAAAAAATTGTTTTCTTAATTGAAAACCTGAAATGTTAGGGAGGTTGTTACATCAATCTTGTCCAAAAGTATTGGTTTTTAATATAAAATTATATTATGTTTTCTTCCTGCCAATCTTAATTTTAAAATCATAAGGTATAATCTAAAGGTGTTTTTTTTTTTTTAAATCTTCAAAGTTTATCCAAAAAAAATCATCTACTTGGCTAACACCAAATCCAATCACAATATTTTACCCAGTAGCAAACCTGGTATCTTCTAATATACAAAAGAACTAGGATAGAACTACGCACTATGCACTAGAACTAGAACTATGCACATTTATTCAAAATATGACAGAAACCTATTAGCGTACTTATTTGTACTCTTAAAAGTATGGAGCTTCCTAAATGATATTAGGAATCTTTTTTGTTGTTGTTTAAAAACATTGTAAATGTGTCATTTCAGTCCTATATTTATAGCAAATGAATTTTAAAGCTTTTATAACTCATATTTTAAGCTTTTTTTTAATATCATTGTTTACCAAACATGTTTTTGTGTTGTAAATATAGTTTCCTAACTTAAGGATATTACACTAAATGTGTTTCAAGTGTATCTTTGTTAAGAAAAAAAAATATATGTACATTTAAAATCTCAATTTTCCATGATTTTAAAAGTCTGTATTTACTTGGCTGTCTTTAGACATTCGTACAGCAGTATTTTTATCTTTAAATGATGATAACAACAAAATCTGAAGGTCTCAAACTCTTAAAATATACCTTGATTTAGAGAAAATCTTTTTGTAATATGAATTCATCATTTACCTTATTGGTATTAAAGGATAGTTAACCAAATTCATTGTATTTTTCTATTTTTGTAGATAATTTACATATATTAAGGCAACACAAGAAACCCTGGTTCAATTTAACCTTCCAGAGATTAATTATTTTATTTGAAGGAGTTTCATTATTTTTTTCAAATCCCTGATTAGGAAAAATACATATCATATGTGTTTATATAATCATAGGAGTCAAAATTGTCTCAATCTATGAATTTTAATAGTTTGCTCTTGTGACAACTATGAGGAAATATATTAAAATGCCTTAATTACAGGGCAAGGAAAGGAGAAAGCACGGTCTTTTAGCATATGATCTTTCAATTGTTCACCAAAGGATAAAGAAAGCATTCAAGCGTGGTTTCAAGAACTGTCAGCAATAAGAAAATTCAGTGTACTTTATAGAGCCTTAAAGACCTTTCTGGGAAGTAGATTTAATTAGAAAGTAAAATAGACTCTTCATTTTTAAGAAGTCTTAAAAAGTTATAAAATTTCATAATGTTACTTTACTAATAAGGGTATTATCTTCGTATCCCAGATGAGAAAAAGTCATCCACAGAAGCTATGATATTGGATTCACACAATGGTGAATCTTATAAATATTTTTCTTTAGGTTTGATTTAAGAGTGAGAATGCTAACGCAGTGAAGTATATAATAGGTTTAAAAGGCCTTCTCTTATTCATATATGCTGATTGAATCTCACCCCTACGTTAGGAACACCTAGTAGTCTTTCTGCCACTAACAGAAGCCCTTTTACCCACATTAAAGTTCAAAATGATTGGAAAAAAAATGATTTTGCATTGTTTATCTTAATTAACATGTCCATATATACATTGTTCCTTTTAACACAACACTAATTCTCTGTAGTCGGGTGTAAGAATTTCAGAGCACTGTGTTCCTTCCCTTTAACATTAACTTTCATATTAAAAAAAAAAAAAGGAAAGCTAATTTATTTTCCACTGAGTTCAGTCAAAAAGCCTAATTAGCAATATGTCTTCAAGTTGCATTAACTATAGAAGGTTAACCTGACTATGTGATAAGTAGCTGTTTACAAGTAGCTTCAGCCTGTTCGAGAGCTTTGCTTCAGCCTGCTTGCTCTGCCTCTGTCAAGGTGTTGAGAGCTAGTCTGCTCTTACCAAGAGCTCAGGCAACAGTGTTTCCCAGCTACTTCCAAGCACCAAATGTATTCATGTTTAAATTATCTTCATTTGAGGACACCTCATTCAAAGACAAATCAACCTCAGAAGAGTTGTGTTTTTAAGTAATTACTCTTTCGTTGAGAAACTGTTTCCGGACCAGTGTTGTTATTTTTCCAACTAGTCAATGACTAATGTAGTCACTGTTCAACATTTTTAAAAAAAGAGAGATTAATTTTGCAGTGGATTTGAAGACCTTATTAAAATCTCTAGTGCCTAGACTCTATTTTAAATGATGCTATGAAACAATAGAGGCATAGTACAGGGACTGGTCTCCAGTTTAGCTCATACAGAGATGTAGCCGCTAAAAATGTCTGCTCTGGTTTTCCATTAACTTGAGTTTCTCAGTTTAATTTATTATTCCACAAAAGATACCACAAACTACTTTGTTCTTAAATAGTCATGCAGTAGATTGAGTAGTACTTGAAGATTTGTTGCATTTTGACTGTAGGAAAAATAATGTCTCTGCATGATAATGAGTATATGATTTGCATGTGTGTTGTATAATTCACAATATACATATGCATTCATCATGTTATTCTTTGCAATATGATGAATTATGTCAGTTTATTGCATATGTCTGCACGTACCTCATCTCTTAATTAAAGCATTAATCACTAAAATTACCAAAGATACGTAGTTTTACTGTACTTTCAAAATTTAATGTTGATCTTTGCATAGTAATACACATATTATTTCTAATTGGTAGACTACACTGAGACATTTTAAGTAAGGATTTCCATGTTATAACTCTATCATATCAATTATTTTAAATATGCTTATCTTTATACTTACAACACACTTTTTAACCATTTTAAATCATTTTTATTTGAGATTAATTTCCTAAATCACTAAAATTACCAGACATACATATGTGTATGTATATGCATAGTATATGATCAACTTTAAAATTTAAAAGACTATATATATAGTCTGTACTTTTAAATTTTAAAGTTAATCTTTTCATAGTCATATACATTATTTCTAATTGGTAGACTGTAAGACATGTTAAGATTCCACAATAAGTTCTTAGCATATCAATTTTTAGTGTTATCTTAATATACATTTGCCACACCCTTTAGCAATTGTGTTGTTTAGTAATTGTTTCTTTCATTTGAGATTAATTATATTTGATGTTAATTTCCCAACATCTAATATTTGTTCATTTATAAGTAATGAACACTCGCCAATCATGTGATTCAATCCTTTAGAAATCCATACCTTCAAAACAGAATTAAAAAATGAGAGGCTTTGAGGAAAATGGAAATTTGGGAAGGGAAAAAGTACTGTGTGGTCACAGATTTTAGTTGTTAAAACTTTGCTCATTAATCCATTTAACTTTTTGTAGAAAAAAATTTTATTCATTTACCCCTAAATGATTCTTATGACATTAACCTTTCTCAACTTAGCATCCAGATCATCAAATATAAGTCAGATCATGTTAATCTTTTGCTAAAAATCTTACAGCGGTCACCTTGTTGACCCAGAGGAAGAGCCAGAGTCCTGATTTCAGCCTTCACAGCCAAGCAGTCATCACTGTGACCCCATCTCCTGCTCCATTCCTCCTCACTTACTCTGCACCAGTCATTCCGCCATCTTTGCTATTCCTTAAACTTGGCAGGTGCGTTTTTCCTCAGGCTCTTTACACTGAATGCTCCCTTTGCAGGAAACACGTCCTTAGATAGCTACATGGTTCAGTGTCAAAAGTCAGACACCGTATCACCTTCTCCCATCTACCCTGACCCTCCCCAACAGCCTGCATCTTGCTTGCTTTGTGTTTCTCTATAGTCCTTTTCACCTACTCACATGATCTCTATTGCCCCTTATTTTGTTTGCCCCACTAGAATTAAAGTTCCACAAGGGCAGGGATTTCTGTCTTTTTGTCTACTGCTGTATCCTCAAGACTAGAACAGGGCCTGATATGTATTAAGTTCTTAACAAATATTTGTTGAATGAATGAATAGATTTATTATAAATAAGCATAATGTATTTTTAAAATGTAACTATCACAGGCCAATATTAATGGCACAGTTGTTCATATTATCAGCGTTCTATGTTCCCAAAGTTTCCGACATTTGGAAGGAATGTTAAAATCTCATGTATATGTAATAAAAATAAACAGTCATCCGTCTTTCAGTTTTTCAGTTTGAAGAACACAAGACAGGCTATCCTCTCCGTTGCTTTTGTTTTCCCAGGAAACCCACTGCAGTTTCTGAGAGAAATAACACCAACTTAAAAAATAGTAATTATTATTGATATTGTTTTATATGCTATTAGTAGGTTTGGAGAGGATATTGAAATTAATTTGCTAAACATTTTATGAGAAATGCACACAGTGACACATTTTAACTATTACTTGTGACTATCAAGCATCAAAATTAATTATGCAACTATTCCAAATGTTAGCAAATTTAAAGTAAGGCAGAAGAGGCATCTTGGAGCCAAGTGGAAATATGTACGCATCCTCCTATTTCCATTTTGATTACGGAGAATTATACAAAAGTGTTTTATTGAATTTGAAAGATCCATAGTGTTGGCCATCTCTGCACATGTCAGAGCCAACAAAAATTGAGGAGTTAATATTCCACATGAACTATCATGCAAAGTCTTATTCTTTTTTTAAATTCTGTTTGAATATTCATCTCAAATGCTACATTTGCTACACAAATCCACATTACTTAGCGAGAATGATTTTATTTTGTATGGGAAAAGGGCTTGCTTGGGTCAGAATTTCACTGAATGCTATTCACTGAAAATATTTTCCAAAACAAATGTTGGGTGGTCAAATGATTGTAGACAATGTTGCCTACTACATTAAAATTTCAAAGAGAAGTTCTATAGCAAGGAGACATGTTTATTATTCTTTAACCCTACATTTCTTGAACTTACTTGACCAAAATTCAGTTTTTGCATCTAACACCCAATGTCCTCTTTGGAATACCCTCCTGGGAACTCTTGTGTGGACTACTGACAGATAGATGATAATCACATTAATGGTAGGATGTGAGTGAGGTGGGGTTGGGAGCAGAGGGGGCGAGCTACCATTTCTGTGCTGTCTCCAATGAAATAAGTAATACATCCATATGGGCACCCTAACTAACCACACTTCTCATTGAAAAGCCCAGATAGCCTCCCTTAGACCGGAAATTGTAAAGTGAAATGCTTGCAGGGGCCAGGCAGAGAGCTTAGAGTATGAGAACCGTGGTGAACCTGAGAACAAGTAGGCTTTGACAGGGAGCCGCCACCCCTATGTCTCATCCTCTTGTGACCATGTAGATATAATGAGCCCAATATGACCAGATCTTCCAATTCTTCAAACAATATTGAAAATCCAGATTTTTATGTTTAGTCTCCTCCTACATTTTAAATACTGTTAACTAATTCCATTTAAAAAAAAACCCTGGAGGCCAAACAAAATGTATCCCAGAACCACTCCAATATGTGACCTCCTCTTTAAGAGGAACTAGCATAGCAACATAAAAAGGAAAGGCCTGTGAGCTAGCCTCCGAATACACTCCTTGCTACATACATGAAACCCTTGAAGAAACAAAGTAATAACTTTACCTTCAGTATTTTTGAGACCAAAATATTTCTAACTAGGTCTTTTAAGTCTAAAAATCCTTAAAGACCAGTTTATCGTCTCATCAAGTGACTTTTTTTTTAAATATTTGTAAAGCATGTTTTCAGTTTATTGAAAAATAAAATGATACTCTCTAGGTATATTGGTTTGCTCGGGCTGTCTTGACAAAAGACCATATGTGGACTGGGTGACTTAAACAGCAGAAATTTATTTTTTGACAGTTTCCGGAGGCTGGAAGTCTTGAGATCAAAGTGTCGGCAGGATTGGTTCCTTCCAAGGGCCATGAGGAAAGGATGGTTCAAGGCCTTTCTCTTTGGCATTTGGATGGCTGTTTTCTCCCTATCTCTGGAGCATCTCTCCTCTGTACCCATGTGTGTTCAGATTTCCTCAGCGTAGGAGGACACCAGTTTTATTGGGTTAGGGCCCACCCTCATGACCTCATTTGAACCTAACTACCTTTATAAAGATTATATCTCCAAATAGGGTCACTGTCTGAGATACTGGGGATTTAAAACGTCAACATAGGAACTTTTCGGAGGCTACAGTTTAGCCCATTACACTAGCAAAGAACTTTCTGGGGGGAAAAATAAGGACTCTCAGGTCTGTTGTTTAGTTTTTTTGAATACCTGAAAATTAAAGATACAAATTTTAAGCACAAAATGTTATTTTTAAGCCAGGAACAGTCTTGTGTGTGTGTGAATTGAGAAGGAAAGAGTAAATGAAAGTATCCAAAGTTTTATAGAACTTACCCAGGTACCTGCAAAAAATGTCTTGTGTATGTGACCTATTGTACTAGGAAAAGAAGGGTTGCAACTGGAGATCCATGTAATTGGACCACCATCAAGAATCCAACTAGATAAGACGAAATGAAACATCTATGTAATAAACATATAAAATATAGTTTGAGCTAAATAATATGATCCAAAGTGAGATATGAAAGTTTACTATTAACTTCAAGACATAAATGTTCGTGGGATTTCTAAGCTTTTGCAAAGCAATTCATTTTTTTTTTAGTGTTTGTATTATTTTCTCTTGTTTTAGTGTTCCTTAATATAGAGGAAAACAAAAAATCAGTACATTTTCAGATTTTAATGGCCAACAAAGAAAGAAGGCAAAAATTAAACAGACTCTTGAATTCAACATTGATTATGTGAACTTTTTCAAATCACCTTCAAATTTAGGTTTATTTTCTGAACTGCTTGCTCTCAATTTTCTTCACATCTTCATAGATTTCTGAGACCCCAATGTGTTTGAGACCTTCTTCTGGAGCTTTTCTATTGTTTGTTTACCTGTGTGATAAGTATTTCCAAGTGCAGACTCATTTTCTTTCAAAACTGCAGCAGATTGCTGAAATTCACTTATTTTCATCTTTATTTATTCATTTAACACATGTTGTATGCTAGGTACTCAGATAAGAAGAAAAGATCAAAGAAGAGCATGGTCCCTAACCTCAGGGAGCTCACAGTCTGGTAAAATGAACAAAAATGTAAAAGAGGGAATTTGTGTGTTAAATGCAGTAAGAGATTAGCATAAGGTCCCCATGCTGAGTGATGGGAACAATCACTCAGGCAAGAGTGAGTGGGAAAGACCCATTAGTTGGATCGTAAGAAAAGCTCACGGGTTTTCTAGGAAACTGATTAAAAGGCAGACCAAGTTGTATGTTGCAAAGGTGAAAAGCATGAAAACATGGTGTATTTAGGGAATTTTAGGTATGTACCTTGGTATTTCTGAAGTGTAAATTGTGTGTCAGGACATGGAGAAGTTGAGACTGGAGAAATGAGAGCTAGGAGGAATAAGAACTAGATAATGAAGAGAATTTGGAGAAATCATGTTGGCATTGGGGAGCCTTTGAAATATTTTAATTAGGAAAAAAGCGTTTTAAACAGATCATCAGGGGAGTGATGTGGGGTATAGATTAGAAAGAAAACCACTGAGAGTTAGGGTATTATTGCAAGTTCATTTAAGACTTAAGATCTAATAAAGTGATGGGTTTAAGAAGAGTAGCCACCAAGGCAGCCTGACTCTGCTACTTATAAGCTGTGAAACCTTGGGCCAGTCCCTTAACTTCTCTGAGCCTTAGTTCCCTCATCTCAAAAATGGGGATAATATTAGAGTCCACTTTATAAAGATGCTGTGAGAATTAAATGGGTTCATATGTGTGAAGTGTATAGAACCATGCCTAGTACATAGTAATCACTCAGATATGTTAGCAGTTTTTATTATTATTAATCATTAAACTGTAGTGGCTAGGATAGATGATAAGTGTGAAGCAAATTAAAACAGGAGAATTCAGGAACGATCTTGAGATGCTTGTAGAAGAGACTACTCAGCTATTCGTAACGTGCTACCTGGACTGAACACCTAAAGATACTCTGTGTTCTGCAGTTTCTTCTTGGTATCAGGTTCTAAGTGTGCAGCTTTTATGTTTTAATCTAATCAAAGACAACTGCCAAAACATCTCTGGCATCTGCCTCTCCATCAGTGGAGGCAGCTGTCAGGGTCCCTGTCACCTCTGATGATGCATGAGGCCTAGTTACAGAATGAACATGACATGCGTCCTCGGGGTCCCAAGGCATAAGAGAAACCAAGACGAGGCAGTACATCAACCTATTGCCTTAAATATTTTCTTTGTCATTCTAAAGAAGTCTTTTCCATTTTGCATTTTTAAGAAGTCTCTGCAAATTTTGGTGTCCTCTCTATTTTTCCGAGTTTACTGGGCCATCCTGAAATCTATCACCAGATGATTGACAGTAGGAACTTTGCAACCTTTTTTCTATCCTATTTAATGGGGGGGAAAAGTCTTTGTCACTCTAACCTGATACTTGTAAAAATGAATTCTGCAGTGAGGGCTTTAACAAAAAAAGCCCACCTTCTCTCCAGGCTTTTCAGAGCACCATCTGCTTCAGTGGAGACAGCAGCTGGCTGCCAAGTACCTCTCCCAAACTCTGTGGTCTATACCCCAGAGGTAGGTTATCCTGGTTTCTCCATCAGGGAGCGAATGTCAGCCAGCCTCGCTACCGTTCTTTCCATGTTTGGTTAAGAAGCCAGAGGGTTCTTGAGTCTGATTATCTCTCTCTAGCTGCATCCAGGGGTCTAGTTAAGTAAGAGCCCTACTTCTTTGCCATAGCTAATGTGCCAAATTAATATAAGCTCCTCGCAGGCAAGGGTAATGTTTTTACTCATTCAACAGAGACACACTGAGCACCTACTGTGTTCACCACTCGGGGCGCACTAGCAATGCAGCAAGGAATCAGACACATGTGGACCCCCTCCTTAGGGAGCTTATGTTATGATGGGAAAGACAGAAAATAAGCAATAAAGGAATAAATATATTGTTTTCAAGTCATAGTCAACTGATCCTGGAATGTCTTTCTGACTAACTGAGGTAAAATACATCTCAATAAATGTCTGAGCTGAACTGCATTCTACCCATTTGAATTGGATTCCTCTGCACTTCAAACTCAGACTACATTTGAAAACGGCCTTCAAGTGTACTGTCATTTCGTGCACAACTCTACCTAGCCCATGTGGAATTGGAGGCGTTGAATTTTTAGGCTGGAGGAGGTCTCTGTGATGTAAACGTTTTCTGGTAAATGGCTATTGACCTGAACGCTACACTGTCTAGCTTCCTACATCGCCAAAACAGCTGAGCACCTATAGTATTAGGGAATACCTAAAGTATCCCTCACTGCGTTAGTACACATCACTAAGCCAGTAAGCAGAAAGGGTGAGTAAGTGGGTGTGTTCTTATTGTCTGCATACTGCAGAGTATATGTATAACCCGATTATGATAATTGGATCTTAACAACAACCCAGCCAGCTGGTACCTGTAATTTGAACACTCACGTTTCCTTATGCATTATAATAAAGCTAAAGAGAAAAAATTTGCAGTGTCCCCAACATTTGTAAAAGCAGTGATTTACTTTCACCACTAAAATAATTTACATTAAGTTGCATACTTCATTTGTTATCAGCACAGGTGTAGGGCCATATAAAAGATAAGTAAATTTGTCATTGTTTTCCATTAAGCACTCATTCTG
This sequence comes from Rhinolophus hipposideros, assembly GCF_964194185.1. Taxonomy (NCBI): domain Eukaryota; kingdom Metazoa; phylum Chordata; class Mammalia; order Chiroptera; family Rhinolophidae; genus Rhinolophus; species Rhinolophus hipposideros. Next base: position 34,649,919 of record NC_138051.1, read on the forward strand.
TGATAAGTGCTGAGCTTATAAAAATAGGATGCTGGCCTGCATCAACTTACTGTATCTCCTTTTAAATTTATTTAACAATTTGTTCAACTTTGGTATGTGTTACAGTCTGAATAATCCAAATCTGATGTCACTGTTATATTAACCATTACTTTCTAAAAATATTCGTGGCCCACGGGACAGAACTCTGAACTCCAAGGAGTCTCTGGAACTTTCAAAGCAATTATTATCCAGTTTGCTTTCTCATCTACGTTATTATTCTTTTATTGATATGTATATATATATAAATTTTTATGAATATATTATTTTCACATATCCTTAGTATGTCTAAGTATGGAATTGATTCATATCAGTTAAATGTATTCATTTTAAAATATTACTTATTAAAAATTTTTCAAATCATAGGACATAGAAATATTTACAAACATCCTATTCATAATTGTGCCATACATAGTTGGGCATCTGAGTTCTTAAATGGATCTTTTAAATTAATTTTTAATATCCCTCTTAAGGCTTTGAAATAAACGAATCCCTGGGTTTTTTTGTGTTTGCTATTATTTTAAGCAATAAAGATTGGTGTGTGTGTGTGTATGTGTGTGTGTATTGCTTTCTAAATAAAAAGCATCATTTTAAGAAAAATTTAATTTCCAAAGTAGAGATTGAGAAAAGTTGTGATTGTCCTGGATAATAATGTTGTTGTTTTTGTTTTATAGTATAGCTTTCTCTAAAATAGTTAAAATCATTTTATGGATATTCATCTTGCATCCCTACCTAACCCAAATCACTCCACTAGACGGATAGGGGCAGAGATTATGATCTTCATATATTAAAAACATGCCTAAAGAACAGGAACATGTATTTTGAAGTACACCTAAATATTCGGGAATTTAAAAAAGGGGCATGAAACTTGCCCATCACACAGTCAAGTTTCGAATGACACGTCTTTAAATAGATCCCTAGCCTTTCAATCTTTTTAGTATACCACTCAGATAATCACTGAGCAGAATTTACAAAGAGCCAACCACGAACCAGGCACTCTGCTAGGCCTATGAATACAGAGAGTCCCCAAAATACAATTTCTGTTCTCAATGAGCTGAGTCTAATGGGGGATGCAGAACAGTAAACCAGCAGTTTGGCCAATAAGCCAATAATTACAGCATACAAAGTACTGGGATTGAGATGTGCCTGGAGTACATAGAGTGGAAGTTCAGGAGGCTAATTCCTACAAGCCCCAGTTTAGAGGAGAGTGACAGACGTACGGGGAAGGATGTTTTGAGCAGAAGGCACAGCATGTGCAGAGGCATAGAAACTTGAAGTTGAAGCTGCCAACCATTGTAGTGTGATAAGAGCATAGAAAATAGGAGCCGGGTGAAGTCTTGTAGGATGCCACAGGTTTCAAACATTATCTCTGGGGCAGTGTAGATTGTGTTTGTTTGTTTGTTTGTTTGTTTGTTTGTTTGTTTTTAAGCAAATTGCTGACACAGTTAGATTTGATATTTAGAAATAGTTGTGTTGTTCAGACACATTTTGGAAAACCAATTAGAGGTGTTTGGTTTGTGGGATTTTTGTTGTTGCTGCTGTCTGTTTGGGGTGTGTGTGTGTGTGTGTGTGTGTGTGTGTGTGTGTGTGTGTGTGTGTGTGTGTGGTGTGGAATTATAGCAAAGACTAAGAAGGGAAACCAAGTGGGAGATTATTGCTTAAGCTCCAGTGTGAAAATGGAGAAGGAACAGAAGCAGTTCAGTGGAGCTGGAAAGAGGGAAAGGTGGATACTAAAGACACGTGTTGTTCTATTCCTTTCCATTAAATTTGGGTTGGAAAGGAGGGTATTTATAAGAGAAGTAGTTAAACTCAGAATACTGAGTGGCGTTTAAACCATTTGCCTGCCCTCTTTAGTGTCCAGTTTATTTGCCCTGAGACTTGAAATGAGGGCTTCTAATTATTGGTGTCCTGTGTTTTTTCCCTTAATTCTTTATCTATGTCAAATAGAACAAACAAATAAAAATTAACAAAATTATCTGTTATCTACAAATCATATATATATATATATATATACATATCACATATAAATATATGTGTGCATACACATATATATATGTACACACACTTAGACACTCTGTGAGTAAAGGAAAGCAGGGAGTTGCTAAAAGTTGGAACATTCTCTACCAGAAATTTTTAGAGAATCTATTTTTAAATAAATATTTTTCAAATTGTTGGCAGATTCTTAGCAGTTAGTGCATTAAAAAAAAAGAATAATGTTTCAACCAACGTGTGTTTCCTCACCTTAAACAATGAGTGACAATATTTGGAAAATGTTTGTTATATTATCTCTCTAAATAAAAGTTGATGGTTCTCATAACACTGTGACAAACATTTCTGAATGAGAAAATAGTTTGCCTTTCAGGTCATTCCTGAATCAATTTATTTTTAAAGCATTTATGTGTAGTTACAGGAGTTCACAAAAAAAAAAAAAAAAAAGAGTCAGCTGTTTTGTGGCTTCAGTTAGCCCAGGGTTTTCATTTACTCCATGCCCTTATTTATAAGTGAACTCTTCTGAAAGTTATATTCTTCCTCTTATTTTCATTCATAAAGGTTGATGTCTCTACGGTAGTTCCTTGAAAAAACTTTATAAGCTCACTCAATAATCATAAGCAGGGGAATGAAAAAATTAAACACTGGACTTTTTACAGCCAGCCAAGACCTCCCAGAGATATAACCTCTCCTTTAGGGTGAAAAAGCTGAGGCCCAATGAGATTGTCACTCAGCGTCAAATTCTGTAATCTGTGAATTGGACAAAACATTTGAAAACAGAAAGGAATGGAGTTAACATTTATGGTTGGAATCATTTTAATTTTACAAGTGTTTAGTGTTGTAAAACTGCTGTCAATTACCGTGACATAGAGAATTCTTTAAATACTAAAACATTTTTCTTAATAATTAGTAACATCCAATAATATTATTAGACCCCACTTCCCACTACATGCTGACCCAATACCAGACCCAAGGATGTTTCATGCTGAGTCTTGTTCCCTGGCTGCTGTGCAGTACCACACTGTGCATTCAAATCAACTAATGATGATTTTAAAAATTTAAACATGGAGGGGGATAGTCTAGAAATTATTTGCATCATTAGTTACAATCCAAGAAGCGTTATAATGACTAAAAAGGGCACAGGTTTGGAGGAGGGAAGGGCTAGGTTTGATTCCCATCTGGCCACTCTCCATCAGTATGGCCTTGGGCAAATCACTTGATCTTTTTTTTACTCATCTGTAAAATGAGCACAATTTAGATTATTATGAGGATTTATTGAGCTGAAGTATATATAGTGCCTGGCCCAAATTACACATTTGATAAAAGGTAACTAGAAGTACTGAATGCTGGGCTACCCTTAATATTCCAAGTCAAGGAAAACAGATACTACAATGAGATGTTTTGGCAGTCATTGCTGGGTCTTAGTTTGTGACTTTGTTAGAATACCCTACTGAGGCGCCAGCGCTGTAGTCAGATATCTCCCTCTGTTCAGGGTGAGGCTGCTAGAATCTGAACAACTTCCTGGAGAGCGGAACCAATGACTAATAAAATGCCTCCTTGCTAAAGACCCCAAAGTTCGTCTCCAGCACGGGTGTTTTTGTTTTTTTTTCCTGTTTTCCCTCTTTTTTTTTTTCCTCTTCCAACAATTGCTTCCCTTACTTTGGAGCCATGTCGTGAATTGGGGATTAGTAATTTCACTTTTCCAAGATCTCAGATACGAGAAAAGAAGTAGATTTTTTTTTTTTAATTTAGATTTAAGTACAAAAAAAAAAAATCCAGCAGCAATAAACTGGGAGTACATTAACCATGTGGGATTATATCAAAGTAAAAGGGCATTTACTAGATCCATCTGACCTCTGATTTGAGGATCAGTTTTTAAAAACACCACCAACCAGACTTGTAACATTTGCAAAAACTGCCGACAGACCCAAATATGTTAAAGGTTGTAATCTCTTGAAAGGAGTTGGTTGATTTTCCTGTTGCCCCTCCTATCAACTTTAACCTCCAACCTTCTCCGGCATGTATCACTACAAATAAAACTGCTGAGGTTTGACAAGAGGATATAAAGTCACTAGGCCATCGCACAGGGACGGCCACGTGATTTTCTTCAACCTGAAATGAATGCTCGGTAATTTGGGTTTTTCAATAGGAAGTCGTAAACACTCATATCACTTTAGTTTTAATAATTACTGTTAAAAAACAAAACAGTAATATACATATTAAATGATGTTTGACAACTGGAATTTGGTGGTTTTGTTATTGGTTGTCTTTGACCATTAACTTGGATTTCTGTTCTTAATTTTAATGTATACGATTTCAAGCAAGCAGCATATGATATTGATATAAACATGGCATTTGTATATAGCATTATAAATGAATTTTTAGTTCGTGATTAAGACAAACCAGATGACAAAAAGCAAACAATATGTTTGCATTGCTCTACTGACTTAAAAATAATCCCCTGCACTGGATTCACCTGCAGTGCCTTTCTTCTTTTAGGGAATTGGGGACATGTGGTGCATGTGGCACTTAACGCTCTCCAGGGTTTCTGAAGTTTCAGTTACTTGTATAGATTCCCAAATAATTCAGCTGTCTATGGAAATTACTCATTCTACACTGGATAAATGCTATCTTATGAAGTCTCTGGCACCATTCAATCTAAACTCAGTTAATCCTGTGTTACTAGTGTCTGAACATAAGGAATGGGAACGCTATTACATCAGTACTTGAATAATGGTTCTTGTTTTCTTGTTATTGTTGTTTTAAGATAGATCTATGTATTTTGTTAGGTCCAGCTTAGTAGCTCCCAAACAACCCTATACATATATATATATATATATATATATATATATATATATATATATATACACATATATATACGTATATATGTATATATGTACATATATATACATACATATATATATACATATATATATGTATACCGATAACAAAAGATGAATACAAGTCACGTTTGACTTCTGCAATTACAAGAAGTGTTCAAAGTGGTTACCATCAGCGTCCAGACACTTCTGATTACAGCGAACTACTGCTTGGGCAACGTTGACCACAGTGTCCACTTGTATCGCTGCGCCATTTCAATTTCTTCTCGAAGTACCACCAGTATAGCAGGTTTTCTACGGTACACCACATCCTTTAAGGTCCCCCATAGGTAGAAGTGAAGGGGTGTTAAGTCAGGAGAACATTCTCGAATTTCAAATACCACTTCAAAATGGTCTTGTGCTCCTTCTGCCATTTTCTTTGACTATCCTGCCTATCGCGCAGTGACGCTAGCATTCATTTGATTAACGCCATCTTTTGAGTGAACGTCATACTACACGTTGCTACCCTAATTCAACTTCGAAAAGTAATATATCGATAACATCTGTTAAAATGTGTATACGTGGGGTTTTTTTTGGCATCCCCAGTATATATAGCCAAGTGTTCTTTCTTCATTCTAATTTTCTCCTACTATGTTCCCTTCACTGGGCAGCAGAGCAGAGGGAGAACAGGTGATGTGAAGGAGTGAGAGATCTGCAGAGTAAAGAGCACTGGTGCTAGAGATGGGCCGACTTGGCACCAATCAGGTCCCACCAGCCCTTTTGGTCACCTCAGCAGAATCCTGCCTTTCAGCAGAGCCAGGACACCTTCTGCAGAAGTGTGTTGCCACAATGAAAATGCATACGTATAAAAATTCCAAGCCCAGTCACCTGAGCACGTCACTTCTTCCAGAGCAGGATCCAGAGCCTGGAAGAGTTGGGGATGTTGGAGTTGGGGGCTAAAAGTGGGGGCATAGAAGATGTGGGAGAAACAACACAACAAAAGACTGTGTGGGTGTGACCTCACATTTTAGAATTCTAAGAAAACTAGATTATTATAAGCTCCTTATGGGAAAAAATGTTGAGACCATTAGAAACCGCCCTTGTTCTTCCCACTGAATAGCGCAATTTTATTGTGTAAATCCAAATGGTAATTATTAACAACAGCTGTAATAATCTATTGCATTTATACAGCACTCCACATTCATTATTTCATTTGAGCCTAACCATTTCTCGAGGAAATTGAAAGCATTTTAATGGATAGGAAAGCCAAGGCTCAGAAAGATTAAGTGACTTGTCCAAGATTAATTCATTAGTGTCAGAGCGAGGATTCCTTTGTTTATCATTCAACAAAACTGTTATTTAGTGTTTACTATGTACCTGACACCCAAAGATGAATGTGAGTCCTTCCCTCAAGGAGCTCACAGTCTGTGATGAATGTGAGGGTGCGGGTGGGATACTCAGGGAACACTGGGAACATCGAGGCAGTGGCTTGAGCTCAGCCTGCAGGAACGGGAGGCAGGTTCTGATCCAGCTATCCTCATTCCAAGAAAGGACAGTTTTAAGAATGTTAGCTGCTTAGCCAATTCAAACATCTCTTCCCATTTTTAACTTCCTGACTCACGAGCTCACCAGTTTCAAAATGTCCAAAGACTAACAGCTATACTACAGAAAAGGCCCAGCCTCATAACTCAGCTGGTGAAAAGGGAAACGAGGACCTACTAAACTAATTAGGAAAAGCCGTGGAGATCAGTAGTTGGAGCTCTGGGGCTCGTTGAGTGGACACTTCAGAGGTTAAAAAAACATATTAAAGGCAGAACAAGAAAAAGCATTTGACTTTTTGCTAATATAAAAATGCCAAAACCTCCATTTTTACTTTTTGTAGATCTGTCCCATGACATTAACCTCTAAAATTCATGTGTTTGTACTGGATAAGGAAACCCATTCTGATTGATTTAAGTATTTAAACCTTAGACCATAGCCACAAAAATAAATGTTTTGAGTACTGAATCAAGTAGCCCTGCATTTGCTTTTACCAAAAACTTTGTTTTTTTTCTATTTTTATTATTAAAAGCATATATAGCTAGCACTAATCGATTTAAAATAGGCAGACGTGTTTGAGATGAAATTCAGCTCACCTCTTCATACCGTAGGAATGCTTGAGTACTCCTAAAAAAAGATATTCTTTTAATAGTGCCCAGTGCCACCTGGGTGGAGGGTTCTAAAGTCAGTCTGCCCACCAGCCACCTTCATTCTAGTTGTATGTCACCATTTAGTGTCAGTCGAGAATGTGTGTATGTACAAAGTTGTGAGTAAAAAGAATGGTTTCTCTCACCAAGAGTAACAAAATTCAAGATCCTGTGATGAAGCCCAGAATAAGAATACAGGAGAAAATTATTCTTGTGGGGACAGAGTCCCAGAGAGCAGTTTCCAGGCTCTCGGAAAGGTGCTGGCTCGAGCAGTAGATGGCTATCAGCTGTGATCAGATGGCCATCTGCTGTGGCTGGGTGGCCATCAGCTGTAACCAGTGAGCCATTAAGCCACTAATATAACTGCGTGGCCACACTGGCAAGGGGGTTGGTTGGTTGGCAGAGGAGCAGACAGCAGGCTGCGGATCGTGTGGCTCCTGCTTCCTGTCTCTCCAACCCAGACACCAGTGAGAATATAGTGGTCTGACTGCCGTATCTATGGCTCCATTGGTGTTCCTTTTTGGCCTCGCCATATACTGTGTTCTGCTGCGGAGAGCGAGATCAGAGACCCCGCATGACACTTATCATCTCATCCCTCTTGTGTTTTGTATGGCCTTTCAGGCATTGCTAAACAGGTATTGCTGAACAGGTATTCATTCCCCAACTAGAAACAGATTAGAAACAGAATCAAGCAACAGAAGAAGTTGAGGCGAGGAATGGAAATCTAGAGGAAGAAAAAAACTAGAATTGGATAGCTCCTGGAGCTTTAAATCTAAGTGTGCAATTGTAATAGTGCCTTAGAAAGAGGGATATGTATATACTGGAGGGCACTGTGTCCGTGACTTTTTGCCACCACATTCTGGCTTAAATTAAAATTGGCAGTTTACACTCTCTGGTGAGCCACTCACTATTCACTTCATCTGGATTGGCTAACTGGGTGAACCTCATGACGCGGTTTCTATGACTGGGCCTTCTCATGCAGTTCTTTCTTTAGGGATAGGTCACCCATTATTTACTAGAGATCCCCAATTTCTGAAATTCAGTACATGTCTTATTCCACATCACTGCTGATGCATGGGAATAAAGACTCCTTCAAGCCAACTAGGGTCCCGATGAAGAAGCAGAAATCTGATAATCTCTTCCTTTCCTCCTTGCTGGATCCCACCCTCTCCTAACAACACCACCATCAGCTCCCACTCCCCACCAAAGTAACCTGGGGTAGACTTACTTTGCCCTGCATCTCACTTCAGGTACCAAGATGTTACAGTCATTTACCTTAATTCAAGCCTTTGTTTTGTTTCTGGTTTTGGCCCGTTGTCCTCTTTACTTAAGATCTTCTTTTTTTCTCTTTTAGCCAGGGTTAATTGTAATTTGTCTTGCTTTCCAGGAAATCTCCCCATAACTGATATTCTGCTCCAGTAAGCTTTCCTAAAGTCTCCTAAAATCCTGAGAAAATGGAGAGAACGGATGCCCTAAGAATCTTTATCTTACATTGAAAATTCTGGAATTGCTGGAGGGCCAAAGACTACAGACCCCTCTTGAGACACAGACCCCTCCCCCCAAGTATAACTAGCCTGCCTTTTCTCTTACTTCCCCTCCTTATCTACTCTCCACAAAGATTTACCTACATTTAGATGACTTACATGTGGCTGTTACCCATATACAGGATATTTAACTTTCATTTATGCAGGATAACTGTCCTTATTGTACGAAAGGGATATTAAATACAATTTATTTGATGGCTCAGAGGTACCTTAACTTTATCATTCTAGAATTTTCTATATTGGAAGATGGAATAGAGGCTGCATCTGTCTTCATTGACCCCTTAGGTGTTGAGCCTGTTGACTTTCTCCTCTACAAACTAACTGATAGAGAACAGTATTTTTAAGTGATTTTTGATTTGTTGAATATTGGTAGTGAGTAGGAAATAAATTTTAATTAAGTGTCATATAGCTGGAGCAGGTAGAAGAGGAATAAATGAAAGCTTCCTCTTTTGTGGGCTGCTGAGAGGTGATAGCTCTTAAAAAGCAGTCTGCTAAGTGATCCCAAGCTAATGCAAATTAACAGTTGTTTTCTTTCAGAACTGTATGACTGAGTAAACATTTACCATTTGTTTCATTTCTACTCATCTCTTAAAACAGTTGCTACAGGTCTTAATAGTAAGACTTGAAGCATATAATGTATTAGCCTTGGCACATCAAAATATTGTTCATCTTCCAAACTTGAGATATTCCAGTTTGGCTTCTCACTGAGTTTATAATGTTCAGAGGGTATGTATCTAAAAACGCATCATACTAATCTCCTGGAATTGATTTAAAAAAAAAAAAAAAGAGTCCCTGTAACTTGTCACTATTCCCAGCTTAAACATGGTCTGTCAGTTGTGAGATTGACGGGCATTGGTGCATTTCAATCTTAGGAGGGGCCGGAATAAGAAATTTAAACCACTGAGTAGTATTTTGGAAGAGAGACCTATGATATTTGTGCAAAATAATAATGAGGTTAAAAATGGAATTTCAGGCTCAGCTGAGAGAGCAGTGCCTCCTGCTTTTTTCGTACACGCCTTTCACGTGATTCAGTATGATCCCCTTTTCTCACAGCCACCACTGTGGCCGCTATGAGGGGTAAAGAATTTCAGCAATTGAACAGTATCAAATAAATTCATTTTAGGAACGCTCCTTAAAGGTTTATTCCAGTCGTTAACATTCCTGGAGCCGGTGGTATCTGCCAAGTGCTCGGGGCTTAGTTCACAAGCAGCAAATTTAGCATGACAAAGTTGCCCCCTTATTTCGCAATGGGAAACCTGGAGCCCTAAAGGGAGCCTCATGCAGCAAATTGCAGAATGGAGATGAGATCCGAGAGATACAGTATAAGGGATTATCTGGGATCAAGTAGATGGTTCGCCGTTGCCTTTGTATGGCTACTGGGTTAGATCATTCTTGGCAAGTTCGGTGAATTAGTATCGTATTCCTGAGTCCCATTTCAATACCTAGTTTGGAACTCTTCCACTCCCTGAAAACTTCCATTGAAATTTTCATCAATGGTATTTGCATAGACAAAATGGAATCAAACTATTGACATGTAGTTGTTTTTATTTTAAAGCAAATTTATGTGAATAGTTTGTGAGTAGAGATAATTTAGCCAAAGGCACCTGTCTTCTCTAAGGATTCTGTCTGAAAAGACTTTTAGGGAGAGCTTGGTGAATTTTTTGTCCTTAACATAAAGCTGTTTTTGAGGTATGAGAGAAGCTTAGTTTTTGAAACGGTACAATGATTAACAAAGACCCCTTTTCACACACACACACATACCCAAAAAGAACTAAAAAGGACATTTGTTAGACTCTTGAGGAAGAAGGGTGCTGTTAACATAAAAGTCTAAATACAAGACAAGGGAAAATTGGAGGAAGAGGAGGAACAGGTAGTACTAGGGAATGCAGGACCCTGGTAGCAACTTGTTTTACAAAGATGAGTAGGCTCAAGCTTTATTCAAACCTCAAGGAATCATGTTTATAGTGAATGAAACATCTGGAAGATAAAGCTGAGCAGAACATCCAGTCATTGAGTTAAGACCCGCATAAGTATGTGTGTCTCTCCCATCCCACCTCTTCTTCCCCAGTGACCCTATAGATATGTTCTGGCAGACAAGTGGCCAATAACCAGTATTCATAATGGAGATCAGGTGATCTGTATTTCTGGATTTTTAAAATAGACAGTGTTTAATCATTGATTTGAAGATGGAATGTACACTCTTTCACCTCCCCATCATTTAGTGGATGCGGTTCTTGATGGCCAGAATTATACGTGTGTTAATGTGTCTTGAGCCCTGACCTAAATTGTAGATGAGAAGGCTTTTTAAATATTAAAATGCAGAACAAACAGAATTGCTTATGCAGTAGGAAAGTGCACTGTATTCTAAAGTCAGGCCTAATCTTTTTCTGGAGGCAGCTATCGCCAGTACTACGTTTCTGCTCAAATATAACTTTTTTAAAAACTCCCTATTTCATGGAAATACTAAATTGATGCTGGTTTCACTTTAAAAATAAATAAATAAATAACTCAAGATATAGAGTATATAACTTCAGAGTTATCAAATCTGTTTATCCCTCTTACATGTCAAAGTTTCAGCGTTGTGTTTTTTATAAGTAGTCATCGAGATATTTGAAAAGGCCCGAAAGAAAAGCAATTACATAATTGTTCTAGACAACTAGAAGCAAAAATAAAGTCTTTTAGCAATGAGAGAACAGTATTAGCAATTATAGCACCTGAATTCAAGACGAAAAATTGTGTTCTACTTATTGATGATGATTAATTAAGCATAAAGTTATATACCTTGCAAGAATTTCAGAATTATTTTTCTTTGATTTTTCTACCAAAAAAAAAAAAAAGCCCACCCCATCATTTTCTATTTTAGCAGTTTCCACAACTTAAACATTCAATTCTTATTGTTTGATTTCTGTTATATTAGTAGTGTGTGTTTTGCAATTCTAATCTTCACGTTTTTCTTTCTTTATCACTGAAGTAGGCCTTTTGAAGCTGGGAAATTTTTCATAGCAATATTGACAGTGTTCACATTTGCATGATGACAGCCAAGGAATGGAGCAGTAATTTTTGAAATTGCAGAAGTATTTAGAACACTGATAAAAGCTGAAATATATTTTTGATGGATTGAAGTTAAGCATACATGATTTTTCCTGCTGTCAAAAGGCTCTGAATTTAGTGAATATTTGCCTGCTGTGAGAATGCAAGATTAACATCACAACCATCACCCGGGCACCCAAACCCTGCAATTTAATAGCTTTTTAGGTTCTTTCCTTTTTCTAAACAGCAATTAATCTCATTTTAGTACAATTTTCTCGTTTCTGAAGTCGCTCATTGAATCGCTGTTTTGTTCATATTTGGCTTCAGCTCCTCTGCATAGTCATTAAAGTCCCAATTAATGTCACCTTTAGCTGAAGAGTACTCATTTTTATTGAGAAAATGACAGTTGCTGCCATGAGTAGTGCAGTGTAATATACATTAATTGCCCTGTAACACTGGTAATTACGAGTTTTTCAAGCCTCTCAGTAAACTGTCATGCCTAGACAAGACTGTGCTAAAATAGATTACTCATTAGGGAGACCTGTCCTATTTTCTGGTGGGTTCTTAGTGTTGGTTTAAAAAAAAAAAAAAAAAATCTTGAGCTTGAACAAATAGTTGCCAAGAGCAATTTCCTACAACAATATCCTTGTGTTGGGTTTTTCAGCCATCACTTAAGATTGCGGTCAGCAAACAGACAGGGCGCAGTGGACGCTACAGATGTTGAGTCTTGAGCACTTATTTATGTGGATCACAAGAGTGAACTTAACGATGTTTCATTCAGGGTTGAATACAGAGTATAACTGAAGAGTGCTCCTGGAGTGTGTTGTGTTGAAACAGGTTCCTTCCCAGGTGTTGAGAGAATATGTGAGAGCCGCTAGGCCACACTCGCTAAATCCTGATCACATCTATGTCGAGTCCAGCAAGGAGCAACGTTGATGCCTTTATTAAACAAATCCACATGCATACTGGAGTCGATACATAATTGACACCCAACCTGGCAAGCTTTACGTATATGGTTTTAAGGTGAAGTTTTTTAATGAATGGAAATCGTTAGTTGGAGAGAACTGAAATACTCTTACATGTGAAACTACTACCCCACACTCTTTTTTAATATATAATTGCTGACTGGTACATTTGGCAGCAGGCTTTTTCTTTTTCTTTCTTTCTTTCTTTCAAACCATGTTCCTAATTTCAGCGTGGGTATAATTTTTCTATTTCTCATTTCTATCATATCTCATCTATTGCTATTTTAACACAAAATAATCAACTTTAAAGCCCATAGTTGCCCAGAACTGACAAAAAGGGAACCTTTGTTGTATCCTTGCCTAAAGCAGGTGTTATAACAATCTGCTCTTTTCCTCTCTCTCTAAATGAATTTTGTCACAGCCTTTCAAATTTTCTTGTGGTGATGAGCTAATGAAAGTAGATAGTACAATTTGTGCTGACCAGGTAGCAAGTGCCAGCTCACAGCTGAGGATATTTTAAAAAAATAAATAAATAAAATATAGCATTATATCACTGATTTACCCATTACAAAGCATTAATAGTGAGAGACCTCGGTGTGTTTATCTGTTTGTATTGGTGTGCATTTATCGAATTGTTTATGACAAGACTAATTGGGGTAATTGTAGACACTGAAATTACCTGTCAGCTATATGTAACCACACTCCCTTTCTTTCTGACAAATGATGACAACTGAGGGACCCCGTAGCATTACTCATGATGGCTTTTCGAGTGGTAATAAGGACAATAGGGGCCCTGGCTAATTTGACATGGACAGCCTTCACAACAAGAAGCCAGCTAAATGACTTGTCAGGAGGGGAAAGAAGTCAGAAAAGTAATGGAGTCCCCCATGGCGCTCTGACAGGGAGATGAGGCAATTTCAACGGAAAGTGAAAAGGCTTCAGTTTGTCAAGTATTTAGAACAATCAGAGAACAGCTAGAGGCTGGAACCTGACAATAAATTTGTGAACCATGGTAGCAGTTTCATATAGGTCAGTTACTTCATAATGGCTGCGCTGTACTCAGAGGGTTCGGCTCTCGTCCCATACTTCACATCTACCAACCAGAGCTTTGTCACCTTAAATTTGTGCTCTGTTTTACACGACGGGAATGATGGTTAAGGTTACGGAGGCTCAGGAATGGAAAGATGGTGTGAGTTGCAGTTGCTAGCATAAGTGAAGAATAAACAAAAATCGAGGTACAGCCTACGATGATGGCAGCCCTTCCCTTACACAGGACAGTGTTAACTCGACCATGGTGAGCTGTAGTCACCGGGTTGGGCCATAGCAAACTCCTTCCTCATTTGCTATTGCTCAGACACAAAATACTATGCTACTGTTCATAGGCTAACACACCACTAGCAGTGCCTTTTCCACAATATAATACTAATCTCATCAGAAGCTAGCCAACTGGTACACAAAGATTAAACTTCCCCCCCTGCACCCTATAGCTTCAAAGCTAGAAGTAGCTTCTGACCCTAACATCCCTAACATGTGAGAAGCAGCCAAGGTGTTAAAAGCAGTGTAGTGATATTTCAACAGTTTCTAGTTTTTATTAAGGGCCATCTCTACCTGGTAGAAAAGCAAGTTTCTAAACTGAGTGAGGCACTTTGCCTCTCTATGCCTCAGTTTCCTCATTTGCAAGATGAGGAAAGACGAGTTGATCAAAATATGTACAAATTGATTGTATGATCTGTATGCACATACAGGTTGGGATATTTTTATACGTTTGATAAATATTGTACCTTTGCAATATGTTTTCTTCCCCCTCAGATCCTTACAAAGGCAACAATACTCTTCGCATCAGGATCAGCTTATCTTTGTGTTTAATAGGATTTTTCTTGTGAAGATTTCAAAGCATTTAAGCCATGGAAAGTATCTTTTTAATGTTGTCCAAAGAAGAAAGTGTGCATTTTATACACTTATTTATACTGTGCCATTTCTCAGTGTTGACCTTCATGTGGGAATAGGTTCATTTCTAAACACAGTACAGTGTAATATTTTAATATAAATATTAGATTTCTCAGTATAACTTCAAACACACGATTTCATGAATATCGGTAAACCCTAACCAAATAGGTTGCTTAATGCCCTACCCAACAGTTCAGAAGGATTAGAAACCCTAGAGAAAACACCCATACAATGGTTTTGTTTTTGCGTTTATTTGAGGGTAAGAGAGGATGGGGTGGGGATTCTCCTGATGCATGTTTAAAGCAGCTGCCTGCGAGTCCACTTCATTCCAGTGGTTTCTGAGTTGTTTGAGGGCTCTCCGTGTTCGTTCAGGGCTTTCTTCGAGAAGAGAATAATATTGCATTCCACTATACCAATTCCCAGGGCGGAGTGCGGGGCCCCCGCAGTGGGGTCAGGGGCATCAGCAGCAAAGGGCTGGCAGGTGGGCTACCGAAGGAGGGAGAAGACAGGTGCCTTTTTCTCTCTGTGTCTCTACTCCCAAGTGCACAGAGTTAACATTTGGCTTAAAATGTCCCAGGCTGTGTCCCATGGACATGTCATTTTCTTTTTAAAATGCAGTCTGTTGACTGGAGTTGTTTTTGAATTTCAAGGTCGTGTTTGGGATGAGTCTCTTTGCCCGATTAGCCCCACTTTGGAGATATTCATGTTTCTCGCAAACATTTGCTCGACTAAATATTAATATGGTCTTCCCTTTGTGGAAGACAGATTTTTTTTATTTCTATAAATATACCCATCACTTGAAATAACTTGTGGTTTCTTGTTACAATAATTCTGAAAATTTTAAAGCTCTAGATCAACAAAAGAACATAAAAATCGTCACAATCCCAATTCACACACATTCACTATTAGCAGTTCAACAAAAATGGGATTATACTGTATATAATATTGCAAACTCATGTTTTCCTCACCTCAGAGGATATTGTTTTTCATGTCTATAAATATAGTTCTACATTACCCTTTATATTAGTTCCTAATGTTTGTATTACATGGACATATCATCATTTTTTTAGCCTATCTCTAATGGGTATTTAAGAGGTTGACATAAACAACACTATGATGAACATCCTCATGATGAAATGAGTTAAGATACAGAAGGCACAATAGCCTCAGTCAACATTTTTGTTTTCTTCCATTTTGTGAAATCTGCTGTGATACATGGATAAAGCTATAACACCTGTATTTTCTGCACTATGATATGCATATGTTATAGTACATTTAATGCACTAATCATTAAAAGGATTTAATGATCATTTTAATTTTTCCTTTTAATATTCTATTAAAAGAACTGTTGTCATGATGCCAGAAACTCATTTATCTAGTTGTCTGGTAACATATAAACAAACATAAGCAAAAGTAGCTTGTACGTACCCATGTGTTTTCTACCATCTAGTCTTCAGAGCTTTTGATTCATCTCTAATGGTTTTTTTCTCAGGAAAAGAAGGGTAATGTGTTATACTGTTTAAAAAAATATGCATTTATCTGTTACGTAGAATCTTTAAGTGTCTATTCATTTCCCACCTCCATCCCCACCTGAGGCCTCCGTCAGAATCCAGAACAAACTTTTTCCTCTGTGTAGGAAAAACTAAGCATCCAGTAAATGTTAGTTGGTATTGCTGTCATTATTAATACCTCATATCTAAATAATAAAGCTCTAAAGTCAAAGGGGCTATGGAGTCTTAAAGCTGTCTCACGTACATGACTAAACTGCCTGTCACAGAAAGACTATAATGACAAGAAGTGTATGGGTACACCCATTTCTCGGCACCCTAGCCCAAATTTGGTGTCATCATTTTTTAGACTTTTTTTACAC
Source organism: Rhinolophus hipposideros (assembly GCF_964194185.1). Classification (NCBI taxonomy): domain Eukaryota; kingdom Metazoa; phylum Chordata; class Mammalia; order Chiroptera; family Rhinolophidae; genus Rhinolophus; species Rhinolophus hipposideros. Next base: position 34,666,305 of record NC_138051.1, read on the forward strand.
TCTCGTTTTTAGTTGCTTTCCTTCGCCCCGTTTCTATCAGTGTGCTTGCATTTTACATTGAGACGCCTTGCCATTAGTCATTTTATAAGGTATGCCTTCACCAGAGCTAAGGCGCTTATAATTAGAAAGTTGTGTGATATAGTAGCTTCAGTCTCTGTTTATAATTCCAGATCTTTCTGACCCTCAAGCTCTGGAATAGGTCATACTTCCCTCCTCTCAGGACACTAGCTGTTTCAGATCATTCCAAGTGGTCTTCTGCCCTGTTCCCTGTGCCTTTGTTAGAGCTGTCATTATAGATTGTTTCAGTCGCACTTATAATTGCTTCATTGCTAGGAACTGGCTTAATGTTGTCACAGACCTTATTGGCTCTTCTTACCTCAGATTTACATACAGCATCCCAGGGCTTTCTTTAGGGCATTTATCATTTTTCCTCCAAATGACCTGGTGACAGTGTACAGCTATTCAAGTTTTCATCAGCCAGCGGATGATATGGTCTTTCTTCTTTGCTGCCACAAGCCAGAAAAGAGACAAAATCAGGGGAAATGCTTTCATTACTGCACTTCAAGGAGTCTCTGTCAGGGAGTCAGGGAGGGAAGTTTCCTGAAGTTGCACTGTACTGACACTGGAAGACGCTCCTGTGGGCAGCCCCGTCCCCTTTGTGATGCCTGGAATGAAGGCGCTTCCTCATCATCCTTGCCTGTCCTGCTTTCATCTATCCAGCTGTGCATCTTCTAACGCCTGTTACCTTTCCTGTGTACGTCTTAGTCTATAGGAAAAAGTCTGAGGAATTTCACACGATATTAACTGTGACTGCTACATACTGAGTGGATATGGACGATTTTGTTACAGTTCCTTCAAGAGGCCCATATTTTCATTTGGATAAGGAAAATAAAATAAAATACCGATTGCCACCAATTGCAAATGAGTGGCACTAATAAATTTTATGGATCAGAGAGCAGCTGTGAATGTGGAGTTCCTCATACACTGAAAGGGTGTGATAAGTGCTATTAGGTTCACGGGCTAGCCCCAAAAGTCTCTCACAGCCATGAAGTGGCGCTTTTAGTATTCCATAGGTATTCTATGCAATAGGTCCCGCGTGAGTGTCCTATCTCATATCTAGAGAGCCAATCAAAATGTTCAGATGCTTTAGATGAAGGATTTGGAAGTGTAGGGTCCCCTGGAGAAGCTAACTTGGCAAGAAGGTTGCCCCTGGGGTAAGCATCACTAAACTGTTCATGTCTTTTCACTGCTTCTTTCTGTTTTTTCTTCTATTTCTAAACTCTCCTGTTCTTTAAACACGCCACTGTTTCTTTTGCTGATAAGCAGGCACTTCCTTAATAAGAGATTCCTGTAAAAATCTTCTTCCTGTGGCAGTGAGCCTCTCAAGCACTGGCCACTTTGTAACAAGATCTGCTTTGGTCACCAGAGTGACCCTTAAAATAGTGAAGGCCTGTAAGATTTATTTATAAAACTGGCTGATTTAATCCAGCAGTTTTTGCTAAGTGGTCTGTAGATAACTCTTGCTTAGGCAGCACTGCCCTCATGGCTGGCCACACTTAAGAAGAGTCAAGAATATACTCAGTTGGCTTCATAAAAAGAGAGGGCCACCCAGGACAGCGGAGGCATTCTTCTTGCACCTGGCAGATAGAGTTTAGGGGCACCTCTAATCAGGCAACATAGGTTTTAGTTTCTTCGGGGTCCTGAAGATGTCAACATACCACAATCCCACCTCTCCGTCATCAGTTGCACTGTACCTCCATGAAGTGGTGAGAAGCCACCCTCGCAGCTCCCTTTGGCTGGGAAGCCTCCTTTCTTTCCTCATTTAGGTTTAGGGAGCTTGGGAGGTGACATCAAAGCTTGTGGAGTTTCCTCCTACATGTATGTCTGTGTTCTCTGTGTAAAGATCAACTCAATGTCAGGCAATGAATGAGCTTCCGTACCCAAAAATCAGGTTCTCTCTTAATTAGAGAACTCCTGATAGCATCGGCGACTTCTAGGTGGCACGCATTAACTGGGAGCAAGTGGCAGCAGAAGCACTGCATGCACGTGGAATGTTCAGGGGCATCCTGGGTCTGTCTGGTGACTTTCAGTGCCCATTCTCTGTATGTTCATAAAAACAACCCACGAGTTCAAGAAATCAGTCCAATAAATCAACCTCCCAGACTTCCAAAAAAAAAACAAAAAAAAGAAAAGGTTGGGGATGGAGGAGGGAATCAGTCTGACTGAACACGCGAAGTGTGCACTCTGAAAGTTGGTTGACCTAGCGTGATCATTGAGCAAAGCTGACAAACCAGTTCAGAAGTTCGTTGTAGACTAAGCCCTAATTGGCATTTTTATTTTCTTTCTGTCGTTATTTCTTGTTGTGAAATCTGCTCTTTATAAATGTGTCAAGCTATAGGACAGGACCTGTGTTTTCTACACCATGATATGACTTTCAGTGGTAATTCTGCTTTTTTTTTTCCTTTTAATATTCAATTAAAAGAACTGTTTGCATGGTGCCAAAAGACACATTTATCCAGTTGTCTAGTAACGCATAAACAAACATAAACAAAGGTAGCTTGTACATATGCATTTGTTTTCTACCATTTAGTCATCAGAGCTTTGACTCAGTTATTAAAGATATTGAACAGGCAAAGAAAGGTAATGTGTTGCACTGTATATATTGCACATTTATTCTGTTGCACCGAATCTTTGTGTTTATTCTTTCCCCACCCCACCCTTGCCCCAAGCTTCCATGGCATCCAGACAAGCTTTTCCTTCTGTGAAATGAGCATCCTCATTAAATCTAGCCTAACACCTTAGATAGAAACTGCTAACTAGCTGTGCCCTGATAACTGTTCTCCCTTCTTACTCTAATGAAGAAATCCCAGGTTTGGGCTGGGAACATAGTCACCCAAAATAAAACCTCCAGCTCCCCTTGCAGCAAGACGTACTCACCTGGCTAACTTCTAGGCTATGAAACATAAGTTAGAAGTGTCCCATGTAACTTTTGAGAAATGCCCTGAAAGTGGGAGGTGTGCCCTTCTTTGCCACTTCCTCCTTCCTGCTGACAGGAATGTGGCCCTGATGGTTGGTTCTCTGGTAGCCATGTTGGGCCATGAGAGGAAATGATATGCTGACGATGGAGAGCGAAAGGTAGTAGGAATCTGGGTCTCTGCTGACTGTGCAGTCACTGTGCCAGCCTAGGACTGTCTCCCTTTGAGCTTAATTTATGTTAGGGAGAAGACTTCTACCTTGTTTAAGCAACCACGACTGTGATTTTTCTTTTACTTGTAGCAGAACCTAATTCTAACCAATACGATAGATGAGATGTAAGGAGGAAAATTAGATCTATACTGAGAGAATTTGCATTGAAAACTAGTATCAATACCAAACTTTGAACTCAGGATGGTAAATCTGCTGACAATGTTTTTCCTCTGTCTTCTGAGGCTATCTGAGTGTACTTGAATTATGGTTGAATTTGTTTACCTTTTTCTACTTGATTATTATAGGGGGATTTTCTGTATTTTTCCCCTGAATTTGAGTTTTGAAAATAGATATTTAAAATAGCTTTATTGAGGTATAATTGCTATACCCAAAATGCATATATTTAATTTTTACAAATTGATCATTTTGGACAAACGTAAACTCCATTGAAACCATTACTATATATCCATCACCTCCAATAGTTTCCTTCTACCCTTTTGTGGTTTTATGTTTGTTTATTTGTTTGTTTTGTGGTAAAAGCACTAAACATGACATCTACCCTCTTCAATTTTTCAGTACACAAGTGCAGTATTGTTGACCGTAGCACTATGCTGTATTCATCTTGCATAACTGAAACTTTATGCCCATTGAACAACCCCCCCATTTCTTTTCCCCTTACCCCCACCCCAGCCCCTGCAACGACCATTCTACTCTCTGCTTCTCCTATTTTAGATACTTCATATAAGAGTAGTTGTCCTTTTGGGACTGACTTATTTCTCTTAGCATAATGTCTTGACGGTTCATTCATGTTGTGGCATATAACAGAATTTTCTTCTTTTTAAGGCTGAATAACATACATCCCTTTGTATGTATCTCTAATATTTTCATTATCCATTCATCCATTGATGGACATTTAGTTTGTTTCCATATCTTGGCTATTGTGAATAATGCTTCAATGAACAGGGGAGTACACATTTGTCTTTAAGATATTGATTTCAATTCTTTGGGGTATATACCGAGAAGCAGGATTGTTGGGTCATACAGTAGTTCTATTTTTAATTTTTTGAGGAACCTCCATACTGTTTTCCATAGTAGCTGTACCAGTTTACATGCCCACTAGCAGTGTTTAAGGGTTCCAGCTTCTCCATGACCTAACCAACATTTATCTTTTTTTTTATAATAGCCATCCTAACAGGTGTGAAATGATATCTCACTGTAGCTTTGATTTGCATTTCCTTCATGATTAATGATGTTGATCACCTTTTCATCTGTCAGCTGGCCATTTGTATATCTCAGAATAATGTCTATTCAGGTTCTTTGCCAATTTTCTATTCAGGTTATTTAGTTTTTTGCTATTGAGTTACAGGAGTTCCTTATATATTTTGGATATTAACATCTTATCAGATACATGGTTTACAAATATTTCTCCCATTGTATAGGTTCCGTTTTCATTCTGTTGATGTTTCCTTTGCTGTGCAGAAGGCTTTTAGTTAGTTTTACGTAGTCCCACTTGTCTATTTATTTTGTTGCCTCTGCTTACGTATCCAAGAAATCATTGCCCAGACCAACGTCAAGAAGTTTTTCTTCTATGTGTTTTCTAGGAGTTTTACAGGTTTTGGTCTTACATTTAAGTCTACCCATTTTGAGTTGATTTTTGTATATAGTGTGAGATAAATGTCTAATTTCTTTCTTTTGCCTGTAGATACCCAGTTTTCCGAAAATCAGAATATGCACTGATATTTTTAATTCTCAAAGTTCACTCCAAATCATGGAATAAGTCCCCTCCAAATGTGTTACAACTCAACAATGTGTTTGGAATAAAATTGTCATAGTCTATTCTAGGTTCCCTGTGTAATGTAGGTGTAGTATTGGGTTTTGTGAGTCAGACGTGAGCATAACAAGGAGCAGCAATTCTGGCCTGTGGGTGGGACTGGATTCCAGCAGCACCAGAATTTGTAGCCCATCCCCTTTTATGGAAGTGTTCTTACAGAGTCACGCAGTAATTTCAAATCTGTTGAATTCTAGTTGTGAAAGAACTATTTTAAGAGCGTTGCCACGGTTAAATGTTTATTAAGTGTTTATAAACGTATTAGTCACTGTGCAAACAGAGAAGCAGGTGGTCTTCATGCTCCCACCTGTTCAGGTCACTGAAGCAAAGCCACCTGGAAAGTTTCACACAGTAATTGGACCTTCACCCTTCAGAACTTCACTTTCATTAAATTCAGCAATAGGGACTTAGACATCTCCTGAAATATCGTCTCCACGTGGCCGTTGTTATTAGGTATTAGCCTTTTGTGAGTCACGGAGAGTGAAACTGAGATTCAAGTGTATTGCTACAGAAGTAATCCAGGCAGTAAGGGGAGCGTTGTGGAGTGACTAGTAAGAAGAGACCGGTCACATAGGTGCTTCTAATTTGTCCAGCACCAGGAGTGACTTCCTCATTTTAAGTGATCATCTTTAAGAATTTGGAAGGTCTCAGAAATTGTAATCACCAATCCAGTTTCTTCATAAGAAACCGCCTAAAGAAGAGATGCGTGTTTGTAAGCCCTTATATCTTGACCTACTTCAAATAACTAGTCTTAGACCCAGCCCTTGTTATCCCCCAAGCTGCCTTCCACCCCCATGAGTCCCGCATCCAAGGGCTCAATGATTTCATGTGCAGCCAGAGGAAGCTAGAGGGTGTTGGCTTCTGTGATTGTTAGTGGTTTCATTATAAGGGAGACAATTCTTAAACCCTGTTATGCCACCCAGTCAGGACCTGAGCTGGGAATGGCTGTGTGGTATGGTGGGAGAAAGCCCTAGGCTCCACGCTGAGAGACCTGGCCTTTGGCCAAAGTCATAGCACTAGTTTAGCTGCTGCCTTAACCAAACCTTATTTCTGGGCCTCAGTGTCTTAATTTGGCGAATAGAGTTAGGTTAAATCATCCAGTACCAACACAGACAGAGCCTTCCACCCAGTAGTCCTCCTTTCCAAATTATTTCGGGGGAAATTTCAGGTAGACTTTAGCTGCTAGAGTCCATGATCCCAAATATAGCTGTCCCCCTCCAACCTTTTGCCTCTAACCAGCCCCTCTGGGAACAAATAAAGGAAACGTTTTATTTGGAAAGTCCAACTGGAGGTGCATCAAGCTGCTTCTTCCTCAGCCCCCCGTGCTTGCATGGCAAGGGGGTTTGTGTAAGTGGCTACAAGACTATGGCAGTGACTTCAGTCAGTGTCAGAGTGATGAATGAACTGAAGTGTCCGCCCTGTTGACTCCCATGATGGAGATGGCCGCGCCCTGGGGAAAAAACAGATCAGACAGAACCCAGACTTTGGGCCAAGGTTGGGGGCCAGAAAGCAAAGGGAAAAGAGAAGGAGAATAAAGGTATCTGGAGCAGTCAAGGGGAAAGGACTCTGAGTCTGAAACAAGGGAGTTTCCTAAATCCTGCTATGTACTTCTAACTACCCAGATTGTCGTTTCAGCCCTAATTATGTTCCTTGTTTGTGGTAAAGTGAATTATAGGAGAACTGGTCTGACACCTATTATGAAAAAAGTTTACCAAAGGTGGAGGAGAGATAGAGATTACTCCCAAAGTGTATAGTTAAGAATCATCCCTGAACTTTCTGGATGGCAGAAAAGATAAGCCATAATAAGCCCACACTACTCTAAAAATTGTAGCTAACATTGAATGTGCATTCTTAGCACATGACATTTATTACCTCACGAGGTAGTTTATCAGTCAGGTTTCTCTAGAGAAAACCAATAGGATACATGTATACATATATTAAGAGATTTATTTGAAGGAACTAACTCACATGATTGTGGGAACTGGCAACTCTGAAACCGATTGGGCAGGATGGTAGGCTGCAAACTCAGGCAAGAGTTGATAGTGCAGTCTTGAGTCCAAACTCTGTAGCGCAGGCCAGCTGCCTAGAAACATAGGATTTCTATGTTACAGTCCAGAGGCAGAATTCCTTCTTTTCCAGGAAACCCGTTTTTGCTTTAAAGGCCTTCAACTAATTAGAGGGGTCCCACCTACATTATAGAGAGTAATCTGCTTTACTGAAAGCAAACTGGTTATAGATGTTAACCACATCTACAAAATACCTTCACAGCAACCCTGCATTAGTGTTTGATTAAATAACTGGCACCATAGCCTAGCCAGGTTGATGTATAAAATTTAATCAGTGCTGACAGATACTATTATTGACATTTTACTAAGGATGGAACATGAGGTTAGAACAGGTAGGTTAATGAAGTATCTTCTCATGGTCTCACTGTTATTGCATGAAGGGGAGGGGGCAAGCAGGTCTGACTTAGGAACCCAGCTCTCGCCCAAAATGAGACGATGCCTCCCAAGAACACAGAGAGCCTTCGGGAATGTGTTCTTCAATATGAGGTCTGAGAAACTGTGGGGTAAATAAGTTACAGTCTGCTGATTTTCCAGTGTTAACAAAACACCATCCAAACCTGTGGAGAAAATTTTATAAGAGTTTATTAGAGCTTATTTGAGCCAAACAGAGGCAATGCCTGGAAAGCAAGATCTCAACAGACTGAGAAAAATGCTTCCCAGAATGAGTTTGTAGTTTATTTTTTTAGCATTTAGAATTAAGGAGAGCAGTAAGGAAGATTCATTCCATGGGAAAAAGCAAGACACGGATTGGATTACAGGATAGTTAACAAGATTTTGTGCTCTCTTGAGGGTGGTTACCCTTCTAAGGGGGTCTCAAAAAGAGACATTTCAAAGTTATCTTAACCTAGATAAGAGGAACAATAGACAGGGCTTGCTTCAGGAAATGATAAACCTTTTACTACAGATATTACATGCCTGGGATGTGACTACCAACTATGATCTGCCCAGTTAGGAATTTATGATCAGATCGCCCTGTAAGGTTACTTTCAGTCAGGACTTGTTTGATTTATTATAGATCCCCTTTTTCATCCACACCACAGTACCCACTAGCAATTTTTAAAAGTACATTTTGTCCTAGTAGGTCATTTTAAGATGCACATACAGGATAAAATGAACTACATCAGAAGAGGGCACATTTTCTTTTCTGAATCCATCTCTTTTTCCTTGATCTTCTCTCCCATCAAACATCTTCTCCCCACTCAGCTTGCTTTATTTTCCTTTCCTATTACTCTCGTCTTTCCCTCTTTATATCTTTCTTGTTTAATTATTTCCTCCTGAAAAATGAAATAAAAGGAGAAAATAGGGAATTTAATAGGTGGACCTTAAGCTGCTTCTGATATCTGTAGTAGCAATTTTGTCTTGATCAGATAAAGAAAGGAAAAAGGGAGGGTGGAAGGGAGGGAGGGAGAGAGGGAAAAATAAGAGAGAGGGAGAATGAGAAGGAGGGTTGGGGGCAAAGAAGAGGGGAGGAGAAAGAAAGAAGAAATTCAATCTTGACTCCCTGCAAAGGGAACCTCTTTCTGATTATTTTTGATAGTTCTGTATTTAAGTATTTGGCCTATAGGCCAAAGAATGTTCTAGTCACTGAAGCAGTGGTTTGCAAACTGCTGCACATTAGAATCACCTGGTAGCTATAAAAATGTTGCGGCTTAGACCATGTAAATCAGCATCTCTGGAGTGGAACCCCCGAGCCCGTGCTGGCTAAAACTCTCCAGGGGATTCCAATGAGCTGCCCAGCTTGAGAAGCAGCGTTAGAAACTACTGCTAGATGACTAACCTCTGGTGATCAGAAGTCACAATAGGAGTTGCTTCTGGGAGGACATGGGTGTGAAAAGAACTGAAAAGGAAACCTGGGTAATCTATATCTTGGCGGTGGTTACTTGAGATTTTTCCATTTTATATTCCTTGTTGTATGTATTCAATACCCTAACCGAAAAAGAATAATAATAATCCATGCATGCATGCATATATACATACACTCATTGATATCTGGTCCCAATCTCAGAGATTGAGATTTATGTGGCCTAGCGTGTGGCCTGGCCATGGATTTGTAAACCTTCCCAGCTGATTCCATTGTCTAGCAGGATGGAGAGCCACTGCTCTAGGGAGAAGCCGACCAGCTCTTGTGAGAAACTCAACTGACCAGAGAAGTACGTTGTTTCCAGGACAAAATTGGAGATGCTCTTTGGCTCTTCTTTTCCTAGATTCTAAATTTGCAGTTACCTTATTGGCAACTCATTATATATTTTCAAGTAGAATATATGGTCCTTTATCTGCAATTCCAGAATCCCAAAAGGTTCTCAAAATTGTAATTTTTTTTAGTAAAATGGCACCAAAACGTCTTTGGCATTAACACTTGACTTGAATTCATATAAGGCTATTAAAAGACTTTACTTATTTTACTTGGTATAAAGTCATATGTTTTGCTTCAAAAATATCAGTGTGTTTGATTACAGAGTACTGCTCTGTTCCCCACTCTGGGTATGACATAATATAGGATGTTTATAAATTTCTAAATCTGATCATTTTGATTCTTAAAGCCATCTGGCTCAAGAGTTTCAGGTGAAGGACTGTGGACCTATAGTTTCTTTACATGATTAAATTCCAGTGTTGCTTCCCTGATGACCTACCCTGATCTAGGGCAATAGCCTAGCCCCAGGGGTGTCCAGGGGTGTCCAGTTTCCAGTCACCTCTTGATTTGAATTATGCTGACAGGTGATGACATTTATCTCAGCAGGAACCAACTCAGTCTTGCCCACCCTTGTATCCCTGTGCCCAGCACTGAGCTTGGCATGGTGAGATCGTGATAAATGTGTGCTGACGGAATACTGTAGTCTATTGCGTGTTGATTTCTCTAGTTTCACTCTCAGAGCATGACTTTTTCCAATCTTCTCCCTAAATCCTGGGAGCACCATGCTCTGATGACATCTGTTTAATTATATCTCCAAATTCCAAAAGGATGTGTTCCAAGAGGAAGTCAATTACTCGAAGACATTGTTTTAAAGAGTGCATTGATTTCTAAGGTAGGAAAAAGAAGCCTAAATAACCCAAAATTTAGTATGTACTATTGCAAAGAAACTAATGGTATTAACAGTATAGTAGTAATGATAATAGTTTGTTCTCTCCTGCCCTCTTCTGCGTTATAATTACATGCATATTTCATCTGCTAGTGTTCAGGCAGACTTAGAATCAAGAAGCTCTTCACTCTTTATGCTGTTTTTCAGAGTTCAGACAAAAAAATAAAAAAAAAACACCCACAGAAAATCCCAGATGTGTGTTTGGTGTTTGATAAGTGTCCTTTCAGCGTCTCTGACACAAATAGCCATTGGGACCTAGTGAGCTGGGCTTAGGCAGACTGAGAACTGAGATTTTTCTTCACCCCCATCAATGGCACTTGACTCCAAGAGATTATCAGGATCTAGGGCTATTGGTTCCATGCTGAATGAGACACCACTTATTGTCTAAACCAGTGCTGTCCAAAAGAACATTCTGCAGTAATGGAAGTGGTTTATGTCTGTACTGCCCAATACAGTAACCACCAGCCACATATGGCTATTGAACCTAGATGTGGCTAGCATACCTGAGAAAATGAATTTTTAATTGTAGTTAATTTTAGTTCATTTTGATTTTGATTTGAGTATTATATGTAGCTAGCAGCTACCATATTGGATTGCACAGCTCTAGATCTGGGGTACAGGTGCTTCTCATTCTGACATAAATGGCTGGCACATTCGAAGGTTCCCCAGAGATCACTAGACTCAACCTTAAAATATGGGATGAAGTAATTCCATAAAAAAGAACAAATAAAGCAAAACAAAAGCCACAGCATGGAAATGTTAGAGAATCTGGCACATCAGAGAACTGCACCTGATTCTTTATAGCTGGATATTAGTGTTTGGCTGGTTGAGAAGGTGGTAGGAAATGAATTTTCTGAAAGCAAGATCCTAAACAATCTCATAAATGCCAGGACAAAAAGTTTGGACTTTACCCTCTAAAGTTGTATCTGTCAAAGGGTATGATGAATGATCTGGTATCAAAATCCCATCAGCGATGAAGCCTTTTGGCGTGTCTGGCCAGGGAGAAACTCCTTCAGGGTGTGGAAGGTGCTCACACAATCCCAGCTGCTGTTCTAAGGTTGTTTAAGAATTCTCACAAGTGGTCATCTGTGCCATTTGGCTCTGTCTCCAAGTCTGGCACCTCCAAGAGCCGCTTCCTGAACACCAGAGGCACAGTTTGGCATGGGATTTCCTCCTGAGGTTGAACTGGAAGGAGATTTCTTAACTGCTCTCTGTACATGGCTACTGTGCAGTACTGGTTGTTGGAGAGGGGGCCTCTTGGGGACCCCGGTGCAGGGGCACGTCCCCCCAGCTCCAGGTACCTGCCAGCAGCTGACTGACAGAAGTGTGTGTGGGGTGGAGAGGGGTGCAGGGAGGGAATGTCACAGTCACAGACCCCAACATCACTGGAGACATGGGATTTAAATTTAAGTAGAGTTACCAGTTCTCCTCAAACACTTTCCAAGGTTTTATGAATCGGGAATCCATCTGATTAAAATAAAACCTATACCTTCTGTTTTTTTCTTTCCCCCAATTAATAAGTTGAGCTATATGGAGAGGAAGTTTTGCACCATGGGTTTTTCCTTTGCTAAAATTTTGAAAGTAATTCAAAACGTTGATTTTCATGGACCCCAAACATTCTAATATAAATTGAACCAAGAATTGCACTTCTCACTTAGCAAAAAATAAAGTCTTACTTTCAAGAGTAAAACGACGTCTTTGCAAAGATTGTCACAATCCATATTTTTTTATTAAAAAAGAAGATTCTAAGATACTATTGGGAGGTTTTTTTCCCCCCTATTTCCTCTGAATCTCTGATACCTGCTTTGACTTGAAATTTGTTGATAAAATAGTTACAAGTTTAAATCTTACAAGAGCAGTGTGATTCGTGAACTTCCTCAGGTGTGTGGTAACTCAGACCATCTTACACTCCTAGTATTGATTTCTAAGAGAAACAAAGTGAGAACCAAAAAGAAAATAAATCTGCCTCATTATTAAATTTGTGCTCCTGACACCTGCAGTTGTTACTACTGTAACAACTGGGGGTTAAACTGTCAGTTTGACAACTTGTAAAGCTCTTTATCATAGAAAGCAAGAAAAATCAATGCCGAATTACCTCAGGAATATTATTGATGACCTAAATGTCATTTTCTGTTTTTATTACTTTTCATTGTATTTAGCTTGTAATTCAAACCGCTTTCTAATTAATTTGGTTTGGCTCCGTTGGAAAGAAAAAAAGCTAACTATCTAATAGGTGACACATGTCGCAGAGAAACCTTACAACATCCCCGTTTCCCCAAGATCAATCAACCATGAAACAACTTAACCAAACTTTTGTTTTTCTAGGAAATTCTTAAGAAATACAATAAAATTAAATTTGTCTAGTCCAAAGAAAAGGGGAAAAACATGAATGAGCAAAAGTGACCCGAAAGCCCAGATTTATCTAGCTCTAATCTCTCTCCTAGTTGTTAAAATATCCCGAAGCACTCAATCACGTTGCCTTTTAATTTTAGAGCCATGTGTTATATTAGCCAAGTGCACATGTTCCTGATTTGAACTGCGAGTTCCCCGGCTGTTAACCAGAACTCTCGGCTGGCACGGACAAGGTCTCCAGCAGGTCAAAGGCCTAGAGCCTACATCTTGGTTAGATCTTACCCGCCTGGAAACCAGAAGCCTGGGTCAGGGTAGCAGTGCCTACGCCACCCCTGATTAGATTAGGCCTACATTTATCAACTACACAGAGGGTACACTTAACCTTTCAACTCAAGAATTTCAAGGTATCTTTCTTTTCAAACGAAAAGGTGGATGTTATTCTGATAAAGCCTTGGTCCAATAGCGATGAAGCGGAACATGCAGCTTTTTCTGATTTCATCTACTACCAGGTTGGAACAGCGAAAACATGTAAGATGTACCCTAGGAAGCATTTTTATGTTTTCCAAATTTATAAATATAAGATTTTGACATTTTTAGAAGACTGCTTTATCATTTTACATCACTTTCATTTTGGGGGGAGTTTAATATTTTCACTTGGTTTCTACGTAGATGTATTTATGTATTTATGTGTTTATTCATTTAGATTTAGAAGGTTAGAGCTATTCTGTCAATTAATAATAGATAGATCTTCATCATGGAAATCGTATGTGGAAGCATATACTACTTTTAGAAATTTGATTTTTTTTAATTCCCCTAAGTATCTGGTTTAAATATTACTTCAACACGTTATTTCCTTTCTTCAAAATGCACTGTTCAATTCTCCACAAAGTTCCCATTAAACTTATAACAAGACAGATTGAATAATGCAGTTTTAGAATATGTTTTTCCAGTTCTGTTGATTCACTTTCTCCTGAGGAGACTTTGATGCCTTTGACTACTGGGCGTCTTACCTCACAGATTTGGGGTCTGCCAGGGGCAGCCATGGCCCCAAGGTTCTCTGTTGAATAGATTCCTGGGCCAAAAGGAGTGGTGATGGTGCCCAGGCATAGGGAAAGGTCTGAATCCACTAGAAGGCCCCCAGACCTCATTGTTCATTCCTTTATTCGCTAGATCCTCATTGAGTGTCTCCTTTTTTCTAGGCCTAGGGGCTTGGGTGAGGGTGGAGTGTCAAGGTTCCTTCCCTCTTGGAACTAATTTTCTAACTTCTTTTGCATCAGAGTCTTTGCCCTACGCTGGTACAAGGTCATATATAACTACATGCTGTAGCCTTAAAATAAAATTATTTTTCATGTTAAAAGGCTTGCTTTTCCTGTCACCACATTGTTTCTGCAGTATGCTTGTTCTGTAAGTAAATTCATTTCATGTGACCTATATAGAATCCCAGCGTAGAATGCAGGTTCAAAGAGGGCAAAGGCAGCAATGAGCTTCAGGAGGAATAATTCTTTCCTTGAATAAAAGAAAGACAAAATGAGTTCATCTTAATTATATTAAAAGTGGTTGCCAATGACCCCACCATAGTGATCTCTTCTTGTCCTCGCGTGTGTAACATCTAAATCTTTGAGCCATTTTGAACCTTTTCTAAAACATGAGATTACTTTGCCAATTCACTTTCTTTTGGAAATAATTTTTTAAATTTCCTATTACATCTATAAACTTAGAATTTCAAAACTGCCGTGTGAATTGCTGTTTCTATCTATCTCAATACCTTAATGCCAAAGTTCTAATCTTAAGATTATATCATTTTAAAGGTTATTCTGAATTTGATATTTACCAGAAAAATAAATACCTATCAGCAAGGATCATCATTATCTTGATTGTTGTTAATAGACACATTTTTTTTATGGTACTTAATTTACTGAGTATGTACTTGGTAACATTCACTCTGCCCTAAGTGTGAACAGAATACAAATATTTTCGCCGTCATGCACAAAGTTAGTGACAGGGAAAGAAGAAATATATGTGTTTAAATTATTTTTATAATTTTCTCAGTTTCAAAAAAAGAAACACATCCCTGCTGAACTCATTTCCACATTTCCGTTTAACTTATGTTAGACACCCCTTTTTGAGCTACACATTGTTGATTTTCAGATCAATCTGAAAATAATGGTTCATTCCCCTGGTTCTTTAGAAACCTAATTTTATCTTTAAGGGTTGCCAGCTTCTAACCATCAAGACCACAGACTGTCAACCATTCAGGCAGCTAATCAACATTCAGTAACCATTTATTGAGCACCTACTGTGCACCTGGCCCTGTTCTAGACATGGGGTCTAAGTCTTAAGATGTTTAAAGTTGGTTGGGTAAGTATGGCCAATGAGCCAGTGAATTGTACTGAGGAGTTAGCATTGGAATTGGAGGCTTCTGAATAATTTATTCTAGACCTTCACTTGTTTGATTTTAGAATGGTTTAGCCCCTGGTGGAGAGAATACACCATTCAGTATGCTGAGGAACGTAATCCTGAATACCAAATACTAAGTCACCACAGGCTTGGCTTGGACTGATTATAAGATCTCTGTCACCCTTACAGATAATACATTTGTTGGATTGTTGGCTTTGTCACAATCAGCTTTCCTCTGCCTCTCCCCCAGTGCTGTTAGGAAGTTCTGAAGCTGTTGACCCCACAGATATCTTGGATTGGATGGGGGGGGGGTCACAGGAAGTCAGGAGAGGATGAGAGAGCCATGGGGACAACCTGGGAAGTAGTGCAAGGAAGTGGAGAGGGGTGGAGGCTCTGTGCCCCTCACAGTGTTTTATTGAGTCCGAAATCCTTTTCATGGTTGCTTGTCTTTTTACCCCCCTCCCCCCCCACCAACTTTTCCTTCTTTTTCAACAGTAGTATTTTAATAAGGCCTCTTTTCACATTCAAATCCTCCACGGTTGCTGTCGTTTTATTCCTCTCCTGTACTTATCCCACAGAAACAATATCTATGAGACTTGATTGTGAAATGTTTCTTAGAATTAATCAATAACACCTTGAGGTTTTCCAGCTTAATTTGTATATCTTGGACTATAGTACACATCGCTCTAGCATGCAATTTTGTAGTCGTTTGGATGTTGGCAGGTTTTAAGGGTGAGAGGGGAGGAAGTTATATTTTTAGCTACAGTGATTCACTTTGTAAATGGTGGACGCTGTAGTCGGCCCTCCAGTTGATTTACTGCATATGGAATCATCTCACTTTAAGTACACTCTACAATTTCAGTGGTTTACAAAACCAATAAAAATATAAAATGCTGAAATAAATATTTAAGATTCCTTTTCTGCATTGCACTAAAGATATGATGAAAATAAATGTTAAAAGAAAGTATTTGCACTTGAGGAATTCAGGTAAAAGTCATGAAGCTATAATTAAAAACAGAGTTGTAGAGACCAAGTAAAATTTGAGGGAGATAATTAAATTTTACTATTCGTCTTATTTTTATCTTATATTCATTTAAACAGAGCCAATCTTGATGGACTATAAAATACACCATATGTTGTCGTTTTAAAATAAAGTTCTGTATTTAAATTTGGCATGTCTACCATGTGGCTGTATGCTACCACTCACTACATCAGAATCCTTCTCAACACAGGGCTTCAAAGAAAGCACTATTAATCAGAGTTCCCCAAACAGATGAACATACTTGGTGATTTTTAGATGCATCTCCAGCCTTTCTCCTCCTTCAGTGATACTCTGCTGTAGCTGGGACAGTTGCTTTTTCTCTTACACCCATGTCAGACCCCTATATCAAAGGCCATCTCACAACCCGCCTAAGTCCAATTATTTTCTTCGGTGTTCAAACGTCGCTCTGTACAGAAAGCCTTTTCTTGAGACTGCAGCCCACAGGAAGATCTTGGTGGTTCCCTAACCTGGCTGCACATCAGAATTACCGGAGGCATTTGTTTAAAATATAGATCCCAGAACCTCATCCAGACCTACTAAGTCAGACTCTGGGTCTGAGAGCTAGGAAGATGCATTTTATCAGACTCCCCAGCTGACACTGATACAAGTTCGTGGTATTCACCATTGATGTTTTGGGAACCACTAGTGTAATGCAAAGAACCAGTAATTCTGGAGTTTGTGGGGCCTAAGTTCAAATCTGAGCACCTTTATTTACCAGCTGCCCAGGTTACCAGACTTCTCTGGGACTCAGGTCCAGCAGACTGCAAAATTATAGTCATTTCCCCAAAGAATTTTGGGGGAAAGGATGCTATATAGGTTTAAGAAACCACTCAACCAAGTTGGTACATCAGATAGTGTGAATTGAATCTTCTGAAAGTGGTCCTGTGAAAGAGAGACTGCTTTCCTGAGTGGTATATGGTAGCCAATCTCATTTTACGTGGTGAGTATCAGCAATGTTCCCTTCTCTCCCCTCTTTTAAAGTGCAAACAAGTGTTCTGTCTTTGATCCAGAACTCTCAGTCATTTGTGCCTCGTACGGTATGATTCCAAATGGAGAGCAAATTTCCATTTCCTGTATATTTAAGCACCCGGTCACGTGGTGGGTCAAGAAATGGGAGCACTGTGCCAATTTGGGGCCTGAGACTACTTAGATAAATTTAAGTAGATTTCAGTGTCATTTAAAGGGGATATTCTTTTTCTTCATTCAGGAGAAGAGAATCACTGAAGTAGAAGGGACCTCTAAAACTATCTCATTCAGCCCTCGTGTTGAGTCTCAGTAACTTCATGCCAACAAATGCTTGAATCGGAAAATCTCATTAGTTCACCAAGATGAGTTGAGTAAAACCTACCCGAAGTGAGACATACATAAATCAAAATGTAAAACATTTTATAAATTGTTTTAAACTGTTGGTTTAACCAGTGGTTATAATCACTTATAGTGTAATTATATTAACTAGTATAGTTCGAATCCTATTACAGATGGATTCCTGTACAAGCTGCCATATTTAGACACACACCTCATCCCCACCTTCTCTCTACAGCTTTTGAAAAAGAATCCTCCCCACTAATAAGTTTATTTGATTATCAGCAGTGAATAACTTTCAAGACTTAGATAAATTAAACAGTTATCATTAACCACATTTGCTAAAACAAAAAGTAAAATGTATTAGGTGCTTATTAAGCACTTTTTATAAGATGGATCCTTGGACCAGTGCTTTCATATACATTAATTCTATAGATATATTTGATTAATCCTTATAGCCATCCTGAGAGTAGATGCTGTTATTTCTCTTTTACTCATAAGAGAATTGAGGCCTGCTCAAGGTCAGAGAACGAGTAAGTGAGCTAGGAATCCAGTGTAGGTCTTACTCCACGGATGCTTAACAGCAGGTAATGACATTAAACCATGATTTAGGTTGAGGTTCTTAAAATTTTGAATTAATTATTAATTAAAGCTATGAACTTTCTCCCTGTATAACTTTGCACATATGCAAAATTTTACATATATTTTCAGAAGATTTAGATTCCCTGAACCCCATATGCTACCCTATGAATACAAACCTCTAGATTTAGCTTGACAGCAGAGATTGTTAAATAATTACAAGGTAAATACACTATTTCATGTCTTCCACTTATTGATATGTAGCATTTTAGATGGGAATAGGAAGAAATAGTCTGGTCAATTTGGTCCATGTACTCCTTTAGATTTAAGGATACGTTACAACTGGAAGTTCACATTGCTCGTTTTGAGTGGCAGAGACACCATTTCTTTTAGACTTTTTTTTTTGTTTTTTGTTTAGAAATCACATTCTAAGACTTACTTTTGCATATAGAAATAAAAATAGTAATAGAATTTTTTAAAATACCAGGGCCAATAAGGACCTTAGATATCATCTAATACGACTGTCTCATTTACAGATGAGGAAAAAGAGCCCAGGATGACTCTGAGACTTACTCAAGGTCACACAGCCAGTTAGAGTCAGTGTCAGGATTAAAGTCGAGGACTTCAGATTCTTATTCCAGAGCTTTTCTTCCTACACTGAATAAACCGTTAGTTCATGGGATGCACTTCCAAACAAACAATAGGTGATCATTTTGCGTTCATTCCTTTCCAAGCTACTGAAGCATATTCTTGCTTGATTGAAAATAAAACAGTGATAAAAGGTTCAGCACATTCATCTCAACCCTCTAAATATTTAGATAGAAACTGGAGTATACATTCAACAATATAGCACAGAGACCAGGAGCCCTGAAGCCACAGAAATTGGGAATAGTGGCCTGTTAGACAGAATTATAGATTATGAGATGCTTAGTAGTCTTTACTTAGATTGGTTACTCCGTACATCTTCATTCATCCACGAGCGTTTTCTTGGTCACCAAACTTTGTCAGTCCCTGAGCTTGGCCCTAGGAACACAGAGTCATATAAGATCCAGTCTCCATCCTCACAAAGATCTCAGGCCTTGGAGGGATTGGCCGACAAAAAGAGGCTGTGGCCCTACAGTATTTTACATAGTGAGGGAGGCAGCACACTCAATGCCATTCATGTTCCAGTGTCTTGGTGTCATTCCTCCTCAGAAGAATGGCTTCTTATTTCCTCAAAAGGTTTTCTCCTTAGAGGAAAATATTTTAAGATTGTGTTAGCAGTGTATTGGCCAGCAGGCATAGTTTTTCCTGCAACAGAGATCCCTCTCCCAGAAGTAGTCATGGATCAGAATCACACTAATTAAGAAGTAGGAGCTCGTTTTCTTTCACAAGGCCAATAATTACCAACCCTGGCTTTTCAAGGGTGTCTCCGGTTATCTTAAGGGACATTGAAAAATTGCCCAAGTAAAAGTAATTCTCATCCCCCATAATTTGTAAACCAAATATGTATAATGAAAAGCACTACTGTAAAGTCAGTGGTATGGCAAAAACAAACTACAAGGAGAAGGGACTTGGTCCCAAAAGTGGGGTGGTGGGGTTTTCCCTTAGGTCAGCAACAATGTGACAATGTAGCAGCCGTTTACATCTTACCAAAAAATGGGCTATATATTAAAAAAAAAGGACTATATTTTAATATCTCTAGTCAATCATCACTCTCTAAATTAAGTAATAATTCAACACTTTTGTTCTTGCTTTAAATTGATTTGGTACTAAGCTGCGAAATGGTAGTAGCATTTTCAGATTTAGAATTTTTATGGTATTTTAAGTTGCAAACAACTCTTTTAAGCCAGGAGAGAGAAAAAGACAGAACGTACCAGCAAGCACATTTATGTGTGTGTTGATATAAACTAATATATACAGGAGATGTTCATCTGGGACTTCGCAATGCATTATGATGCAAATTGCATTTTTAAACCGGCCCAACTATTGATGGCTATATTGAATGGAATAATTTATTACAGAAGTATTCTAGTCAGATGACATTTCATCATCAAATAACAGTAAACACAATAGCCATTTCCCATAAGACTGTTCTCTTGAGCCAAGGGCTTAGAAATGAAAATAAAACTTGCCTTGTTCCAAACATAGCATTGTACTAAACAGTTGTTTATTACACTAGAGAAGAAAAGAGGTCTGCCAGCCAGACATAGTGGACCGGAAAAACAAGCTATTGTGTCAGATCATCCCTAGAAATCTCCATTTTTCCCTCCTTTCCTAATAATGTTTGACAAGTGGAGATGAATTTTTAAAATCCAAGTCTCTTTTATGCCACTCATTGGGATAATACTATAAAATCTCTCCTCGGGTACTCAGAGTATTACAACATCACTGACCTGTCAGCAGCTGCACACAGTTTTTTCTTTTGAAGACTGTGTAAAGCTATGGTTAAATTCTAATTTTCTAAAATAGATTTAAGTATGGGGAGAACAAAAATTAGGTGCGCTTTCCTTGCTAGAAATCTGACCACAAATTGTACATTGTACTTACAAAGATGATTAAGGGGGTCCAGCCACACACCAGCAGTTGAGCACATTAATTGGAGCATGCAGATTTGTGTAAAAACATATGTTGGGATTGGGGGAGACTTTTTTTTTTTTTGATGCTGTTTAAAAGTTTTTTGCAAGTTCCTGTGAGTAATTTGCACATTATCTAATTCCCCCATTTGAGTCTAAGATTCAACTCAGATATGCCAGGAGTCCACTATTTAAGTACTTTTGTCAAAATGGGAATACCTGATTGATACCTTTCTCCCAATTAGTTGGCGCCAACCTTTTTCACTTAGTCAACCCCAATCTGTTCATTATTTTAAAGTTGTTGCATGATGAAACCAGAGCCACTTGTTTAAACAAGGTGTGGTCTTAGGAGCCATACAACGCTGGAGCCTCTGAGCCCTGATACAGGTAACTATATAGTAAGCACTTGGGAAATGTAAGCTGGAGTTTGCTAAAAACTGTGGATTGCAAATAACCCTCAGTAACTCTCACAATGTTATAATAAAAATGTGGTAAAGAATGCAAAGTGCCTGGCAGGCTGCCTGGCACTTAGCAGGGTTGGGGGTGGGGTTCAGTCACTGGTGGCCAGGTAGGGGTTGTGGCAGGGATGGGCCAGGGAAAGAAGACCATTCATAACTGGTGGACAGTTTGGACCTCTGGGCAGTTAAGTCCGTTATTTCAGGGGCAAAAATCAGCATCTAGCAAGTAATACTTGCTGAAAGCAGTTGTGAAGAGCTTTCCATTTCAGTTTTTTGCCATGTACCACGCAGCAATCACTGGTCTTTATGTCCTTGTTTACTGAAGAATCTGTCTGCTCGAAATATTCCTGCTGGCCTGGTATTGGCTTTGCAGCAGTAGTGAATAATCTTTCATTCTGTGGATAAAATCTCTTAATCTTTCGTGAAGACTTTTTGTTATTGGAATTTCGTGGGATCTCATCTTAAATAATGCTTAAAGGTTGAGTTATATAATCTCACCTCTTTCCCTTTGATTCTATTTGGTAAGTAAATTAGCCCTTTCTTTCTCAGTTTCTTCATGTGCTTGATCTCGCTCCTCCCCTCTGCTGTTTTTCCCTTCAGTCCCATAAACATAATTGTTGCACGGTGGGGGCTCTCGTAGAAGTAGGATGGAGTTCCTGTAGGTACCATTCTCAAAACAATCTGCCTGCTGATTTCATGGTACTGCATGTGTGTCA
Organism: Rhinolophus hipposideros; assembly: GCF_964194185.1. NCBI lineage: Eukaryota > Metazoa > Chordata > Mammalia > Chiroptera > Rhinolophidae > Rhinolophus > Rhinolophus hipposideros. Next base: position 34,687,863 of record NC_138051.1, read on the forward strand.
TTTTTCCCCACCCAAGTGAAACTATCAAGTACTGTTAACTTAAGTGGTACCTTGTTTTGGTGATGAGAAGATGGGTCATCTTTCTGAATGATCTGTGAGGTTGATTCCAAATGTCAGGGGGCTGCCCTGTAAGGTTTAGTTTCCTTGCACAAATTCACCAGAAATCATCTTTATGATTCTTACTTTTGTATATTTCTGAGAATGGAGTGAATGGTTAACATTTACACGGAGGAAGTTCCAGGCTGTTGAATCAGCTAGGGAAAATATCCCTAAGTCAATCACAGAACAGCTAAGGGTGCTCTCAGATACTTAGGTTCCCATCACAGTAAAATTGTGAATGTAGTAACTGGCCAAAAGAGGCAGTGAGCACTGATGACCACTAATTGCAATAATATCTTTGATATTCTTCTGGGTCCTGCTGTTAACTGAAGAAAAGAGCTGGGTAGGCCACACACTTGGATCTGCCAGGCCTCGGTTGTTCATCTGGAAAAAATGTCAGGTGATTGTTGACATTCTGGGACCACATGACTAACCCAGCAAGTTGGGTAGCCATGACGATGAGGGGGTAACTTGGCCAAGGATACCTGTGCGGCAGGTGCAAAGGCCTATATACAAGTGTATACCAGATACAAGTGACACTGATACACACATTCACGTATATACTTTAGTTCAAAGAAGAGCCACTGATCAGAGCCTACGCTGGAGATTGGACTTGGGGCTTTGCTACACATTGCAGCTTGAAAACTTGCTCTCCAGTGACTCATGGAGAAGCTGTTCACATTACCTTGTGCAGATAACTAATTAGAAGTTAAGCATCTCTCAGGAGCTCAAATACTTTTTACAGAAAAAATTGGTGGATGTACTATAGTTCTTGAATCCAAGATTTATTGTAACTGAGAAAGTGTTTGTCCAAAGTTTAATTCAACCCTCTATTTGTTAAGTCTTGTTATTGTGACACACTCTATATCATATTCACAGCTAAATCCACACTGCTCACAATGGTTACTCACACACCTGTGAAAGACCTTTCAGAATGTTGGCCAATATTTTAATAATTCTGCCTAAAACCTCATTAAACTGAGATCAATGAGTAACACTAAACATGGAGACATGTAACCCTTTTTTACACAATAAAAAGCTCATTAATCTTGACTTCTCATGACTAGCAGAGTTCAACACTGACAGTGTCCATAAAATAAGAGAAAACTAAACTAAGTAAGCATACATGTCCTTAATATAAAATTGATTCCACTTTTAATTAGATTTCAAACCAACAAAGCGTAAAATACATATTTTTAAGACACTTTCTATTCCTTTAGATAAAAATCTAAATTCTCAATCCTGTGAATTTACAATATGGTTGCCATCATCAATGACTTGTACAAATTGGACTTTGTTCTTTATCTCCTCCTAACTCTGCTTGTTAAGGGTGCTACTTTACTACTGAAAAAAACTGAAATATTTCTGAAATTGTGCTAGATGTATAGATTTCAATGTTGTAGTCATTTGTCCACTATGTGTATAATGTATTCCTGCTCCAATGGGCCCATCGTCTCATTGTAACAGCCTCTCCTTTTTATTCTGTCAATCTTCTAATCTTTTTATCCTGTATCCTTCTGATTGGGTCTATGGACATAACTCCCAAAATGTCAACTGTCTTATTATATATGTGACCCTATTAGACTCCAGTGTATAAACCACCGATATATCAGGTGCTGCCCAGCCTCCATGTCACTTGCTCTCATTCTCCTCCTGCTGTCTCTCTCTCTAGCTGTGTTCTTTTCTTCACCACCAAATGTCTTCCAAGAGTCACCTGCACTTGGAGTTCCTGTTCCCCACGCCTCTGCAGTCTCTGCCTAACTGCTGTTCCAGCACCTCCTCGTCAGACCCAGCAGAGATATCTTGGTCCTTCTCTTGTCTGACCACTCTCCTCTCTTTGACACTGTTAATCCTACTCCTGGACTGTGTGGTCCTCCTCTTTCCTGATTCTTCCTCTACCCCGTTGATGCCTCTCAGGCTGCGCCATCCTGTTGGTGCTCCTTCCTCCACCTGCCTCTGACATTCTCAACCCACGTTTCCATGCTCAGACCCCTTCTCTCTTTATTCCCCTAACCAAATCTCGTCCACTCTCCTGACGTCAACATAATTTCCAAATGTGTAGCATCAACTTAGATCTTTTGCCTGAGTACCGGATTCCGTGCCTATTGCAATGATTTTCAGACTGACTCCTAGGGAAGTGCCAGATACAGATACCTTTATCTTATCCTTGCTCTTGTCTTTACCTTCCAGCCTTCTCCATTGCATTCTCTTCCTCACCCTTCAAAAACAAACAGAAATTTCACCTCTTTAGTGAAATTTCTCCCTTTAGTGAAATTTCTCCCACTGTCACTCCTCCACATACACCTCCATCAATACCATGGAACTGAGGTAGCTTTTCAAAAGTTGCAGTGCAGTAATTAGTAGCTTTGGTTTCACCTTGAACCCACAGTTGCATTTGCATTAGCAAGGATCCTCTACTATTAAGAATGATGCAAAGACATAAGGACCACATCTTTGTTGTTCCAAGGCAGTTGTTTCTTTTTTTTTTTTTTTAACCTTCGTTACCCCTTTACCCTTTAACCTCTTTAAAATCTATACTCACTAGTGTGTAATTTAAAAAGGTATTCGGTCTTTTGTTATTTGAATATACTGGTTTTCGTTGTATTTAGAACTGTTTTATGATTACAGTGAATATACTTAACTCCCCCAAGTCTATTAGGTTAACTAATTTTAAATCAGTTGATATGTTCTTGTAATAGCCCTATTGTGATCATATACATATTTATACCTTTTATTAATTCTGAGACAATTAAATTTTAATTATACTATGGATATAGTCAGTTCTGTTACTTAAGGACTGATTTCTGTTTGTTTAAAAATTTTTACAGGTCCTTTGTTTTAATTACATTCCCACGGTATGACCATATGAATCATAGCAAAAGGCCAAAGTCAGGTAGCCTGTATGACGTATGTAATATTTCTCTAAATAAATTAGGAGGGCTACTCTAGTCATACTTTTGAATAGGAATTATGCATCACACACTTGTAAAATTGGAGTAAGGCCAATATGCTTTTACTTAACCTGAAAAGATAAAATGTTGCCCTACATTTAAAAAGAAATATAATGATGATTATATTTTTAAAAAAACAGATAAGTAGTCTGAACTAAGGCATTTTTTTTTAATTCTTAAAACTCTAATTAATATATCCTGACAGACAAAAATTAATGTTACCTTTGGATGTTTTAGGATGCCTGACAAAAATCCTATTTTTATAGAATTTAAAGCTTTGTCTGTGGATACAAAGTGAGAAATAGCTTGTCAGAGGTGATGGCATCAAAATGTAAAATATCTCAATTAGTTTCAAAACAAGATTATTACTTAAATGCATCTTAATAATGATTAGCAATCACATCAAATTTGTGGTATGTAAATACTCTCTGAATAGCAATAATGAATCTTTTGATCGTCCTATATGAGGTAAGATGCAAAATATAAGGACTCTTTTTTTTTATTGTAACTCAACTGGAAGAATAATAAATGTAATAGGGACTGTCGGGTAAAATAGTTCCACAGAACTTTCCAGGTTCCTCTATTATTTCAGTGTCTTGCCTGTAACGTCTCTGGGGACTCACTTAGCTTTCCTAAATAATTCTTCTTCCTAAATAACATATCAGCATTTTCTAGAAAGCATAAAACACTGTACAAATGTAAATTGGTGCTATTTTCTCATGTGTGGAAAAAAAAAAGGACAGTGCCTTTACAGCTTAGTAGTTTGGTCCTTTAATCCTTTAGCCTTATCTAGATTAGTAAAATAAAAATCTTTCTTCTTTTTCCCATGTTTCCTAAAATATAAAGAAAGAAGGCCCTGCTGACGTATCCTCTGGACTGATTATCCCCAGTGCCTCAAGCAAGTCCTTGCATAATTTCTGTCGTTTAACTTTGGATCATTTATACACAGTTGCCTAAAGAAACTGACCCCCCCACACCACTTGAGGGGTTCCAAACATTTAAATAAAGATGAATCGAATTATGCTAAGCACTTTGAAAATGGAAGATAGGCATTGAGAAAACATGTACCCTCAATCTTTTGTGACCTTGTTTCTCATGTTTGTAAGTGCTGAATCTAAGCAAAATGAAGATGCAAAATGACAACTTTTGTTGTTATGATATTATAAAAGATTTTATTGTTGCTGAATAAATGTCCTTAATCTTAAAAAATAAATGAGATTAAATAAGAGAACAAGCACCCTTAGGTTTCCGTCTCTCAATTAAATTAAGACAAAGTTTGAATATCAACTATGAGTCTAAAAGGCTTCCTCTTAAAATGATGCCCCACACGTAATATCCTTCTTCCTCACGAAAGTTATTATTTTCATCTTCTTCCAAAATGTCTCATCTTGTACCGGAGAACGTGAGCACAGCATCTAACCATCTGAATGCATTATAGTTAAGAGTCTTCAAAATCTGCACGGGAACTGTTAGTCCTACCCAGGACAGATACAGTCTAGAACCAGTGTGTAATCTTGGGTGAGATAAAAGAACTCTTCCCAAATGGCAACCAATGCTATTTCTGTAAAACCAATGCTTGGTCCCAAAATAACCTTAAAGGGCATTATAAATATGTCAGAAGCTCTTGATGATTGATCTCTGTTGGATATATCACGGAAATAGACGGAAGGCACAAGGGTTGCTTCCCTGTGGAAATCGTGGTGGTAAATTGCCATATGTGTCCCCATTAGGGACCTCGCTGATTTGATTGTGGATGTAACAACTTTACAGACTGGACTTTTGGTCTTTTGAGATCTTTAGTATCTTTCCATGAAGTCTAAATAACATAGTCCCTTGCTCTCCCGCCTCAAGCACAGATTTTGGCAGGGGATCAGAACTGTTGCCAGCAGTCTTTCCCAGTCCTAAATTAAATACATCTTTCCCAGAGTTGTTGCCATTCAGAAGTATGGTGAGAAGTGGATTTGTATTACCCTAAAAGGTAAGTGAGGAGTGCCAGTGTTGTAAGATTCCATGCCACAAACGTTGAGAGAACAAATCAAAACTGAAAGGGAAAAGTCCCAGGCCCGTTTCCTGTAAAAATATTCCAGCTAACCTCCTGTGAGAAAAAAAATATTAGTGTGAAAAGCAGTAACCAACTTGCCTCTGACCGTTTATCAGTCAACACCTATGGATCTCCTGCTTGGAGAGATATAGGAAAGCTCATCAAGTACACAAAGGCAAGTGATTGAGTAAAGCAAATAATAGCACTGTTCTTCAGACTATTCAGCCCATCCTGTGGACGCTATTAGGTTCAGGATCCTGACTAGATCTAAGCAAAATAGCTGTGTAAACCTCCTCTGTGTAACGCTTCTACCTGTGTTTCATTTATTCAGCAAACGTTTATTAAAAGTCTACCATAACATATACACAATGGAATACTATTCGGCGTTAAGGAAAGATGATATAGGAGCATTTGTGACAACATGGATGGATCTTGAGAGTATAATGCTAAGTGAAATAAGTCAGACAGAAAAAGCAGAGAACCCTATGATTTCACTGATATGTGGTATATAAACCAAAAACGAGACAAACAAATGAGAAACAAAAACTCATAGACACAGACAATAGTTTAGTGTTTACCAGAGGGTAAAGGGGTGGGCGGTGGGTGATGAGGGTAAGTGGGATCAAATATATGGTGATGGAAGGAGAACTGACTCTGGGTGGTGAACACACAATGGGATTTATAGACAATGTAATACAGAATTGTACACCTGAAATCTATGTAAATTTACTAACAATTGTCACCCCAATAAAATTAATTAAAAAAAAAAAAAAGTCTACCATACACCACTAAAAGCCAGGTCATGATAACATAGACAAGATATTGCTTTTGTGGAGCATACTGTCCGTGAAAGAGGTAAACATTAAACAAATAAATACGTAATTGTACCATCTTTTCAATGTATAGTTTGGCAAAGAGGGGTTCATTTTGTCGTTTTGCTTCTGAATTCTTTACGATCGTAAATCCCATACATCAAAATAAATCCCATCCATTTGCATAGGTTTCATAATAGTATATATCTGCAGAATCATAAACAGCACACTAAAAAATAAATAGTAAATGCAGTGATTATTTATGCAAGGCATCGGACCTAATATTAGGAACTTTTGTTATGTAATATCTAGTTTGAATGAGAGTTTGGACTCAACCAGTTGCCATAACTAGTTGTTCACATTTTTCTTCCCTTTTCCTTCAACATATGTTTCTTTTAATAATGATAATGGATCTATTTTTGCAGTGGCCCTCTTAATAATGGTGTGGGATGGGGTTTTCTCTCTCTTGGACATTAAATTTTACTAGTCTGACAAGGATTAACTACATCAACAACTGCACAAAAAGTAAGGTCTTTTTGCAAGCATGAGGCACTCGCAGATTACTTCAAATATCATCTTGCATTGGCCTTAGCTTGGCCTGTTAGTTCAAACCCTAAAAATAAACATATATTAATCAGCTATTGGCAACATGGGTGGACCAGCTCTCTGACTGCAGGGACCTCAGTCTAACCTCATTCAATAGCTTGTCTTATGTCACCCAGGATGAGGCAGTTTACAGCCAGGAATTCCTCTAAAAGAAGACAGTCACAAGCTTAACTAAATGTTTAAAATAACCCCTGTAACTCCTCTCCACACTGACAGATTGCTTTCAGCTCAGTGGAATCAAACCACAGCACCAGCCCCAGTGGCTTTCGTGGGGCCAATTTAGAGCCACAGAGTTTGTAAAGTAAAACCTCAGGTTCAGTGTAGCTCTCCCTTGTCTTGCTTTCAATCAAAAAACAATCAGAAGGGAACGCACTCCTGGAAGTCCTTATCTTCATAAAATTTAGCTAATGACTCCTGTTAAGTTAAATAAGGTTACTGTGTAACTCACTGAGGAAACTGTTAGCCGGTCACCTCAGTGCCCGCAGACTTCTCAAAGAATACAAATTGGAGGAACCCCGCGGAGCTGAGCTGTGACTGTTTATCTACACATACTTTGTCCCAACAACTCCGGAAAGTTGAGCCCTCAGTATCATTTTTTCAGGTTTTTTTGAATGGCAGTCTTTTTTCTGTAAGGAGTGGAAATGGTGGGAGGAGGATTTGTTTTATTGTATACTTTTCTTTAATGTATTTATCCCCAAATAAATGCACTGTAGTAGATACTTTGGCCCTGCATAAAGTAAATATTTAGCTGGCAGATTCCACACAGAAACATGGCCCGGGGTATTTCGGTTTCAAGAAAGAGGATCACTGGGGGTGAAAGGTAGATCTGCACTGTCTGGGGGATTCGCAGGAATGAACTCTCTCTTCAGCATCCCCTGGGCCTTTAAAGCGCCTGAGTCGGCTAGTCTGCCCTCTGGTCCTTAGAAGCCCCACTCCCACCCCACTTTTCCAGCTGGGTCTTCTGCCATGCCCACGATGTTTCTTTATTCTGACCTTTTCTGCATCACCCCCAAAGCCCCCGAGCTGCTTCTCATTGTGCTGTCTGCACAGGCATCTCCCTCTGCCTGCAATATCTTCCCTCTTACCCACTCAGTGAACCTTGACTTCAGGGCTCGCTCCAAAGGTCACCTCTGCCCAGGGCTTCCCTGACCTTCCCTAGGCTAGGATGGGGCCTTCTGCACACTTCCCTTACAAATTTTGTCTCCTCCTCATACACCACCTTCTAACGTGCTTGTCTGCCTTACTACAGAAGCCCCTGGAAAAACAGGGACTGTGTTTATTCTATCTCTGCATCCCCAGAGTACGGCATTCTTTTCAGGAAGGCAGGAGGTATCGTTCTCCCTGTTCTACGGTTAGGAAAAATGGGGAGTTGGCTTTACACGTGACAGGAGCACTGCACAGGAAGACGGTGGAGCTTTCAGTTGTTCCCTGTAATCTTAAACAAGTCATTTCATCTCTGAGGGTCTCAGTTTCCCCATTTGTCAAGTCAAAATAATAAGGGTTGTTTTTTTTTGAGGGTCAGCTATATTGCAGTATAATTTGTGAAATCATTTTTTTAAGAGCTCTGAAGCACTCTGCTGAAGAACAGAACCAGAGTTTACTAAAAATGTGTCCTGTCCTTTGAAACCAGCCCTTCAGTTTTTCATACTCATACGTGATCCTTCAATTATTACTTAAAAAAAAGTTTTTCTGTCCTCAGTCTCATATTTCTTTGGTGCAGTTGTCTAAGAAAGCATCTTTGTTAGCCGCAAGAAAACAAAGGGTTTGGCCACCTTTAGAAATTGGTGCTGCCTGCTGGGCTTTCTAAAGACCCATTATGCGATTCCCCCCCTCCATGTCCCAAAAGTTTTCTGTGTTCCTTTCATCAGGGTAATCTCTAACAGCAACCATCATTTGTCTTCCAAGTCAGAAGTTGCCTCTATCTTCTTTCCAGAGTCTTTAAATATTACTTTAAAATGCTCAAGGTTATTCCTTTTATGTTCTCTCTTTTTTAATATTAAAATTATTCATTAAACTTAGCGCAACTTTTCTTTTTCTTTTTTTGTTTTTTAAGGAAGGCATAGCTCACAGTGGCCCATGCAGGGATCGAACCGGCAACGTTGGTATCATTAGCACCACGCTCTAATTCACTGAGCTAACAGGCCACCCACTGGCACTACTTTTCAAAATGCTCTTGGTCTAACAGGAAACATGTTTGGGGTGGTACAACGAGATCTCAAGACATTGCCCTGAAATTTGTGTGTGCAGCCCTTCTTTGTCACGTGACCTGGGACCTCAATGTGGGGACAGACGCAGAATAGCAATGTCATGTCAGTAAGAACAGGAACCTATATTTAAATAAATTTTAAATCACTGACATCACCAGGGTTTTATGTCCAGGCTCTTGAAGTAAAGTTTCTCCTGGTCCCATGAAACTCATCACTTTTTCTTTTTAAAGGCAGGAATGACTGTGAAATGACCTTTCCTGCTTTCTTTCTCAAAGAAGCACCTCGTCTAGTTATAAATGTAGGCAGTGTTTTGCCTATGGTTTACTCCCATGTCCTACCCCTCAGTTCTTCATATTTTCTCCCTGGTTTAGTAAAGTACTGCCTTGCTTAGTACTTGACTGATCCAGTTTTCATTTTTTCCAGTGAGTTTGTTTCCAGACCCCTGGACATAGATCTACCCATTTCTGCGTTGGGGAGGGGTTAAGGAGGATTAGGGAGGTTTCCCATTAGATTCCATATTGGTCAGATTTTTTGTAATGAGGCAGCAATGGATATATACAAATTAATCTCATTTATTCTCAAATCCACCTTGAAATCCCAGATACAAGTGCTATTTTAAATGGAAGGAATATTAAATATGGTGTTTTCCAGCTTCCACATTTTATAGAAGAGGAAGGATTGTCCAGTGTGGAAGAGTCCTTTAGTAAATAAAGCATTTGTATTGAAACTAGACCTACAGGAAACTTATCTTGAGATTAGGATTCTATGGGGTTTGGGAGTGATGTTTTAAGGCTTTGAAAAAGTATTGGGGGGAGTCCAAAGCATATAAAAGTAGTATGACATAGCTATGCGGAGAAGCTCTGCAGAAGCACTTGGGTTGGCATCTTGGCTACTTTCAAGATTTTTCTCCTTGCGAGAGTAAGCTATTTCCCCTTCCACATCTCTATTTTCTCATTTGTAAAATGGCACCAGTAATACTTCCTACCTGATCGATTCACTGCATGTGTTAAATGAAATAATGTACATGAAGGGCTTAGCGTTGGGCACCTGTTAAGCATTGGTGTTAATCTCTTCATTGTCATCACTATGATCAGTTCAGCACAGCTTTATAATAGTCTTCTCAACATTAAAGTTTAAGTACTAATATTAGCTATTCAAAGGGCTCTGGTTTTCAATGAAATAATGCATGTAAAGCACTTAGAAGGATAGCTGGCACATAATGATTATTTAGGAAGTACTAGCTGCTGTTATGGTTATGGTTATGGCTCTTGTCATCAGTATGATTATCAGTGGTGTGATTTTACTCAGAGAAACAATAATCAAATAGTCTGTACCTTCCTTCCACCAGTTCCAAAGATTGGGACTATACCGAGAAAATAAATCTGGAGGCAACTCAGTCAAGTCTTCTTTGACTCTAGTATGAAATGGGTGAATGGCAGGGCATTGCACTTATTAGAATGCCTTCTTCTAGTTGTAGTTAGAAGGGGATCAAAGAGCAGAATTGCTCACAAAGCTTAGAACTGAAGAATGACTCAGAATCTGGAGAACGACAGAGAAGATATTTTCCACCACATGGACCCTCGGCACACCCCAAATCTAGCCCAGGATGTCCTGCTGGCCCTGTCTGGCATTACGGTCTGTTTCCAAGTGACCGCCAGTAGAACACCACTCCCTCACATCTGTCCGCGCGTGGCAGTCAGGCCCTTCTGCACACCTCACTGCCCTGTTGGTAACTGCACCCTGGAGTTGACCCAGTGTGCCTTCTCAGTCCCTCAGCAGAGTTTCCCTTAGCACTTGGGGACTTCCCTGACTCAGGGCTTCATTGCACAGACCCCGCGTTAACTAAGTAATGCCTTTAAAAGTAAAATCAGGTGGGATCCTTTAAAAGTAAAATCAGGTAGGATCCTTTAAAAGTAAAATCAGGTAGGATCCTAAATTTAAGGTTTTGTAACTATACCGTTGACCTTCAAAGTTCAATTTAACAGTAAAATGAGAATACTTACATTCTTCTTTACCTGAGCTCGATTTTCTATTTCTATTTTGCTCTTTGATTATACATGCCTCTTTGGGGAAAAGGCAGGGTATAAATAAATGAAAAGCTGTACATCAACTTTTAGAAGCCATCCTATTCTTGGGACCCCCTAATCCTCTTTTCTTAAAGAAGCACTATTGAAAATGTCGTGAATGTCATTTTGTGAAGTCTATATGCTATTGAGCAGTGAAGCAGTGAGGAACACGGGCTCCTGCTGAACCTGGAAATGATACAGGCACCTCAGAGATGGTATTTGTGGTTCAAAGAGTACAAATCCATGTGTCATACACAAATACAGTTCACTTTAATAGTTTGATATCTCTTCCCTCATCTTAAACACCTTAAGGTATTTGGAAAGGGAGGAAGAAATAAAACAGATGAACCTGCTGAGATATGGCCAGGAACAGTAGTACTTCATTTTGATTGATGTTTTTACAACCTTATCTCCTAGATAAAAGCTACTGTAAACAAAAGCCTACCTAAATTGATTGTATTTTAAGGAAGTGAGAGCCACCTGTGTGCAGCTATTGGCTCCCAACTGCTTAGTTTTTTTTCTTAGCAGTCAATCCCTACCCACCTCACAGCCACCACCTCAACCACCAGTAGTCGCCCTTCCAGGGAATAGTTCCTGTATTTTCTACCAGGTAATAAACCAGAGCATCATCTCCCCTGTAACAACCTGGGAAACGTAGATTCCAAATGCAAAACCTGGGAATAGCTTTTCAGAGCATGCGACTTGGACATATTTTTAAGGCTCGTTTTATCACTTTTAAAAATGATTTTCCTTCCTTCTATGGTTGAGAGTTGTCAGCAAAATATTTTTTTCCAAATGTTTGGAAACACTCACAGCTGCTCCTGAGGCAGGGATTCTCTCTATAGAGATACTCATTCACGCATTCATACATCTGCTCAGCCAGTATTAATTGGCTGACTATTATGTGCCACTGAAATACAGGCTGCCTTCATGGAGCTTACATTCTAGATGTGTAAGACCAGATTATCCTTTTTTTTTTTTTCTAAGAACTATCGTCTTTTTTTGTTGTTTATCTATTGCCCAACCATTTTTTTACAATGACCTCGATGGTTCCTAATTTACCCCCCTTTCCAGCATTTGCCTTCATGGATCTGTAAAATTGGGAGGTTTGCTTTTAAGGACGGGATTGGTTAACCAAAGAGATTTTCCTTATCATGAAATATTTATTGTGAGTAAGAGAAAATTTTAACTACCCATTTAGAGCAAGTTGGGATCTGACATACCTGAAGCATTGTGTCACATTTGGTTAATGATAGATTTATAGGACAAGCATGTATCAGCCTTAATCCTTTAGTTATTTGACTTTGCCAAGGATGAAAATTCCGATAATTTTTTATTTTAAGCAGACTTTTATATATCCAGAACCCATAAATCTCTTTGTGCCTTGAGATAAATGTCTCACTGAACTCTGGGTTACCCTGTGCTCTTTAGAGAACTGAGCCAAGGGAAAAGAGACCCCACCCCACACACACACCTAGTAATAAAAGAGTATGTAAAAAAAAATATTTGTGGTAAGCAATATTTATATGATAAAACCTTTTCTGTTTTTGCAAAGCATTTCTAATTTCTAGCATGCCCAAAGTTGGAAATGAAAAGTTCAGAAATAATGTCAAAATTGATCACAGTGAGTCTATGGTAGACTAACTGGTGAACGCCGGAATGAACTATCGCACGGTCAGCCCAGGTTTTGCCAACTCGATGATCACCATCCATTATGGTTGTCATATCAATTATAAATCCTCTGCCAACAAACACTAAATCAGCTGAAATGATGGGTTTGCTTTTGGCATGTTTCCTTGGGGAAATAACCGAGAAAACATGTAATAATTCACACAACCAATTTTGTAAACTACCCCAACTTTTGGAAGAAGGCTGGAGTATAAATTCTAGGCAGATAGATGTGATTTGCACCCAAGGTCTGCCTGGAGTGTTCTCTCACTCTTAGCACTTAAATGTTTTCAAAGTAAACATGACCTTGGGTCCTTTATGACTTTTAGGGTTTTGGTTTCTTTTACTGCATTTGGTATTTCTCTCTTCCCATACATCTTCATTTGAAAAAAACAAAAAACCAGGGCTATCATACTTAAGCTCATTCTCCAGTTTCACAACAAAATAATCTCAAGATGCTTCTGATTCCCTCATCCCTCTGCATCTCTTGGGACCCCCAATCCCACTCTTTAATCTCCCCTCAAAAAATGAACATATAATGGAGAAAATTTAAAAGGCCCATTACATGAATGAATGCAACTTAGCTGACAACTCACCTTATGTAGGAAGACTTCTAGACTATCATGTCCTTGCTCTAATGTTTCTTTGACTGTAAACCTTTTGGCATTTTGTGTATTCAATCGATAACATATTTCAGACTTACAATGTGAATAGTTTTGTTCTTATTAAACTTTGAGTCGTAAGCAACTTAAGGAGAGAAGGAGCCTTTCTTTTGTGAGGTGCTTTCTGAAGGATGGATACGCAGGCTGCTTTGTAGATTCTTAGTACGTAAATGTCGAGAGCTGACCCACTGCCAGGAGTGTTTCTCCAAGAAAACAGATTAAAGACAAAATCGCTTCTACCTTTGTTTCCTGTTCCACCAATCTGTTTTTTCTCTTCTGAGGAGGAATTTACGATAGGCTGGAAAAACTACAAGTATGATATCTAAGTATATCTAACACAGGACAAAGTAAAGTGAAAATTAAGCACTTTTCCAGGCAATTTAATGTAGACATGAAAATGCCAAGTTATGTAAACACCAAGGACAATTTCAGATGATTGTAGTTGTGTATTTACATACATTTTAAATTTTCTTCTGTATTTTTAATTTTCTTCTGTATTTTCTGTTTATTTTCTATGTGGCATAAAGGCCTGCAGTGAATCAGTATTTATACTTTTCCTTTTTTATTTTCAAAATTATATGCAATGAGTTGATGTTACAAAGAGAGGTGCATTGTTAATAATGTAGATCCACGAATTGAGTGAGAATACTCATAAATGGGGTTCTCTTTCTTGAGTCATTTCAATTTCAAATAGTGACCTGCCAAACAAAATAGTAAGTGAAACAACCAAGTTATGTTTTTATTTCATCTCTAGATACTATGAAATAAGAATATTTGCATTGTGTATTAAATTGACCATAGTGCCAGAACCTTACGATGCTGTATTACATGATCACTAATCTATTATTGTTGTACACATATTTACACACAGGCATAAATATGCACATACTTTGCCTATAAACATGTGCAAGCATATTTCACTTGGACTGAAAAGTTATTTACAACTCTGTCTGGAGATACATACAACAGTGATTAACAAGTGCATAACCAATCTACAACACACAGATTAAAACTAAATAAACAGTGTGAGAGTTTATTTTAAAACAATTACAAGATGTTTTATATTTCTCCTTTGTCCTGAACTGTGTGTTTGAGAATGCATTCTTCATAAAAACCACATGCAAGTCTTTGATGGTGAAACAATTGACTTCCAACAGCCACATGTCTATACACATCCTCATAAGATATCCCAGACCCCACACAGCAACTTAAAATGAGAAAGGAAAAAAAATAAATACGTGCGTGCGTGCGTGTGTGCGTGTGTGTGTGTGCGTGTGTGTGTGTGTGTACACGTAGACATATATATGCTATTCCTCTTTTGGAAAATAAATTTTCTATTTGCCTATAAATTGAAATCATTTGGATTGGAAACAAAGATTTGAATCAGTACAGCTATGTTTTGTTTTTATGGTTTGATGAAGACCCTCGTGAACAGGAAACTTGATTGAAATCATCAAATCTTTCCATAGTCCTCTTGTCATTCTTCAATTGAAAATTGTTTGTTTTGTTGACTTGATCCAGATTAATATTGTAGAACCCTAGTGCATTGAGAATCTTTTTTATGTAATCATGAAATTCAGCTCATTGAGAAAAGAAGTATTAGATCAATTTCATGAGTCTCTCTTATTCTATGAAGAGGCAAATTGTGTAATAGTCACTTCATTTTCATATTATATTACCAAAAGAGATTTAAAAATGATACTGATATTTTAAAAATATGTAGTGATTTTCTTATTTTTTTCTTTTTTTTTTTAAATTAAAGTTTATTGGGGTAGAGCTGAAAACATAAATAAGCCAAATAAATGCCACAAATATAAGCTACATCTTTATACTAGAGGTATTTTAGGAGCAAAAGTGAGCCTTTGGGGGTTCAATGTATCAACCCTGTTTAGCCAAATCTGAACTTTCTTTTCTGGGAAAACAAATCTCTGCCTGACACGCTCACTTAGATCCGTTGCTTCCCTCCATTTTCCTCATAACTTATTCCAGCTGTTTATTTCCATTAATACGAACAGGCTGCCGCAGTGTTCTGGATTTACTCCGCTTTCCTCCTGTTTAGATTCTGCCCCATAACTTCTGAATCCTCTCGTAGCGGGAAACATTTCTCTTCTCTGAACTTTATGCAGTGATTCCATAACTCTCACTTCTTTGACCTGAATTACAAGTTGCTTTTCCATATACTTCCTAAACATCGCGACACTTAAATCGAAATGAGTCTCTAGATATACTTTTTAGTGTGAAACTATTGACTTCATACCTGAAGATTTATTCCTTGTAGACCAGTGTGAATCCCAACTCATATACTGGGCTTTTGATTAACCAGTCAGTCACCTGACTTCCAGGCCCCTTCTCGTCTCCCTTTTACAGGTGTGGTAAATATTTTTCAAAGCTGAATGACTGTTATAAATTGCTGTTTAAATACAAGGCATAATGAGAGACAGTAGAGTGTCGTGGTTGCAAGCAGAAACCATAGAACCAGACAGCTTGGGTTCAAAGCCCGACCCTTTTTGTGCGTCAGTTTTTTCATCTGTAAAATAGGAATGATCATTAGTCTGTAAATGTAAAAGTACTTGAAACATTGCCTGTCACATAATAAGTGTGCAGTAAAGGTTAGTTACCTCGTTGTTGCTGGGTTTTAAAATCATTTTATATATATATTCAAACAGCATCTTTATAGATGTAATGTCTGGTCAGGGACCTTCTGAAATCTGTAGAAACATAGAAGGTAAATGAGCCTCAGGAAACCCATCAGGGAGTTGGTTATTGAGGCTAATTTAGCAAAATGATATCTGACAGTGTGATTAGGAATCTCTAAATTCCTGCATCTACCTTTCACTTCAGTACTCTATGAAAAAGGTGCCTCAAAGAAAAGTCTTAACAATAGAAATTTAGTAGTCTTCTCTTTTCTCCATTAGTGAAAATACCATCCAAGTAATTCCTGCATTACAGGAATTACGTGTAGAGGTGTGGCAAGGAATGGGGGCAGTACTTTTTTATAGTTAAGAAAGAATAAGCAAGTCCTTCCTGAATTTGGGAGTCCATATTTTCTGTCTGTACCTCTGAGTTTCTCAGAGTTATAGAAAACCTTGGACTGAAAGACGTGATTTCTAAATTATACCATATTCTGTCCAACATTTACAATCTGACACACTCAGTGACTATCTGGGGATAGCTACATTTTTCTGGAAAACTAAGAATTTACTCTCCAAAGTACTATTTTTAAAACATTGTTGGTGACAATCTTTTAAAAATATGTTACAGATTACACTGTCTTTCTTAACTGAACAAAATGTAACCAGCATCTATTTTTCCTGGACTGTCACAGCACCTGTTGAAATTGACAGTCTATTTGTCCCATCACTAAATAGCTTTGGATTGCTACAATTGCAGTTTAAAAAAAAAAACATCTCCTCCCTGTTTATCAGTTGTCCTCAACTGGCAAAGTATTCTTCCTATAACCAGTCTCCCACATCCTATCTTCATCCCCTTCAAATTTGCAGCTTCAGAAGCCTTGTAACCAAATTTAATCACAAAATCACAGCACTAGAGAAAACATTAAGGATTTTTCATTTTATATATGACTTCTTTACCTCTTTGGGTAACCCCAGTGTCCTAAATATGCAGCAGGGAGGGGTGGTGGTCTATAGTCTAAGTTAGGAACCAAGAAGCTATGTTAGTGTAAAAGCACAGATTTGCTTCATGACTGACTTGCCTCGATGGAGAATTGCTGCCTATTAATAATCTCATTCAGTAACCTCTTCTGCTATAAATTCAGGGTGCTGAAAAAAAAAAGTAACTGAAAAAAAAGAAAGCCAATTTGTAGCCAACGGCACTCTTCATACTGCAAATGTAAAGAATGGTATTTGATTACTCAAGTCTGTAGTATATATGTTAGTAATCTATTGCCATATCATAAATTACCCCAAAACTAAATGACTTAAAATAACACACATTTGTTATCTCACTTTTTCTGTGAGTCAGGAATATGGACATAGCTTAGTGGGGTCCTCTTGTTCACTGTTTCTCACAGGCTGCATTCAAGATATTGGCCCTGGGTGTGTGGTTTCATCTGAAGATGGGACTGAGGAAAGACCCACTCCCGAGATCACTCAGGTGTGGTTGGCAGGATTTCGTTCCTTATGAGTTGTTGGGCTGAGGGCCAAAATAACTCACTGGCTGCTGGCCACAGGCCACATGGGCCTCACCCAAACGGCAGTTTGTCTCAAGGTATGTAAACCAACAAGGCAGGAGAGTGTCTGATAGCAAGATGGAAGTTAGTCTCTTGTAACCTGATCACAGAAGTGACATCCTATCGCTTTTGCTATATTTTTTCTGTTAGAGGCAAGTCACTAGTCCAGCCCACACCCAACAGGAGGGGATTATCGGAGGGCACGAGTCCCAAAAGGCAAGGACCATTGAGGCCATCTTAGAAGTCAGCCCACCACAATATCTGTCTGCAACTCTTCATTGCAACTCAGAAAGAACTCCAGCACCACCACTACTGTAGCTCTTCTTTCATTACTGCTGTTGCCCAATTTAGTTTGATCTTTCCTTTCTGTACCTCTCTTCTTATAGATAGCAGTGAGACTGCTCTCAGTAGAGTGAGTTCTAAGTGGAACCTGGAACAGTAGCTACATGCCTTTGGCTCTAGTTCATTTTTAACTGTGACGATGAACCTTATGGTGTGGGTACAGGTTACTGACAAAGTTGCTAAGTGTGTTCACACTTCTTTAATATCATAGACTCTCCTTTGTGTCAGCTGTTCACCTTTACAGAACACATCCATCTATAGAAGGAGATCGAACTAATTAGAACCATATCCCCCAATGTTGCCAAATTT
Source organism: Rhinolophus hipposideros (assembly GCF_964194185.1). Classification (NCBI taxonomy): domain Eukaryota; kingdom Metazoa; phylum Chordata; class Mammalia; order Chiroptera; family Rhinolophidae; genus Rhinolophus; species Rhinolophus hipposideros. The sequence goes on from NC_138051.1 coordinate 34,705,815, forward strand.
GAAAATTTTTAAAACAAACTAAAAGAATATTTGCTAACTCTGCCGCCCACCCCACCCCCATGTAATTATAGCTGTGCTTTTAGATTCCATGTACTTAGAAAATAGAAAATGCATAATAACTGAAAGCTATGGTGAATTCTATCTTATTATCTACATTTCTAAAATAAGACAAGATATGTGTATTCTTTTCTCTCTGAGGATAGTGCTTGGAATGCATAAGGATGTCTTACAATCTCTTCACAATCCCTCAAGGATCTCTGCCCTGAGTGTGGGAACCTCTGAGTTAGATCTCAAGGCAGAAATCAAGAACTCAAATGCCCACAGGGGCCAGGTGAGCAACATAAATGCACAAAGTAGGCAAGACATAAAAAAAGAAATATGTCCCCTTCCATTTCTTTCTTGAAACGTGAAACCCTCTGAGTTTATGTTTTGCTCACCCAAATCTGCTAGAGATGTGAGTATGAAGAAGTTAGTCTCTCCAGTTAAAGAAAATCTGCAGTGTAGGTGTGCTGGTAAATGGCATCTGGCACTGAGCCTCTGCTTGGAGAGTAACAGAATAGTGGAGCCTGGGGCACACCTGAGACCACCTGTGTAAAGGAGGCAGCCGTGACTTGGCTCCAACTGATCGTTGCCTTGTCAATTAATTTCTCAAAGGAAAGTGATTGTGCAGGATTTTGTATAAAAACTCCAAATCTTTATGTGTTGCCTCAATTTTTTTTTTAATTGCTAAAAGCCCAGCCTGGATTTAACAGATCCAGTCACAGAAATGTCACTAATTTGCAAGGCAGCTTACTCCGTGTTTTCAAAAACTGCAATTGTAGAAAAACATTTATTCACGTTGAATCAAAATCTGATTCTTGGTTACATTCAAACATTGCCCTGTGTCTGTGCTCAAGAGCTACAGCATGACTCTAATCCCTTCTCCTCAAGAGCACCTTAGAAATCAGAAAATGACGAACGAGCATCCTAAGTGCTCATTTCTAGGTCACACATACTCTGTTATTCTAACAGTTCCTCAAATACCTTAGAGTTCTCCTCTGGGTCAGTTCCAGACTAGAGACATTCTCCTTAAAATATGACACTACAATCCTCCAAAACTCTCTAGGCCTGGTCTTACCTGTACAGAGGTCGCTTCCTCTCCTTTTCTCTTAAAGTGTAAAACCATGTCACTCTGTTTAGTAGACTGATCACTGCATCATAGTGAGACAATCACAGACCCTGCACCCGACTGCCTGGATTCCAAAACGGGTTCCTCTACTTTTTAGCTACAAGAACTTTGGCAAGATTGATATTAAAATAACTATATTATAATTAATAACTCTCCATGCCTCTGTCCATTTGTTCATTTGCAGAATGGGGACAATAATTGTACCTACCTCATGGAGTTGACTTGAGAATTAAATGAGTCAGACTGTGTAAAGTGCTTAGAACAGTGTCTGGTACATAGTAAGTGTTATGAAAGTTACTAATGAACATTGTCGTAGCTGTTATTATTACTATCACTATGATCCATAAGTATGCAACTTGTGTATTCATCTTGGTCACCAGTAAAGATGCCAAGCCCTAGTAATGGCCGAGTCCTACCAGCATGCCTGCCTCTGGGATGCCTCTGATTCGGTCACCGGTACAAAGCTGTCAGCTATTCCTAACTCCGTGTTCTTTACCTTATCCTTGAGGGTATCTGCCATGTACCAGGCACCCCGTGCTAGGCCTGAAGGACATGAGTATAGATAAAACATGGCCTTCAACAGTGACACAATATAGCAAAGAGACGAATGGTGAAACAGAGAGATAACCCTTGAGAGACAGGTATGCACAAAAACCACAAAAGGGTAACCCAGCTTTTGTTTCGCAGTCTCCTATTTAATTTCTCTAAATAATCTAAAATGGAAGGAAACCAGAGAAACACATTTCAAGCACATTTACAGGGTTGTCATTATTTATGAGGAACTTCATCTTTCATACCCTCAAGATCTGTCATGGCTCTTGACTTTCACCTCCCATTTTTTTCAAGAAGTATTTGTTATTTTTGCTAATTTGGTGGTATTTTATTTGCAGGCAAAATTACTTGTTCAAAAGTCACTGACATTCCAGTGCCTGCTCCCCAGGAGTTTTTAAAATTCATTTGGAGTCTTTGATCTTATTACTTGACCATGAGTATATAGTAACATTAAAGTTATAGTCAACCTTGAAATGTGTTTACAGAATCAATTCAGATATCCGCAGACATCCCATTACTGCATGTCCCCGGGCTGGTAGGGAGGGCTGCAATCCCAGTAGCAGACCAAACCTCTGCTTTGCACATTCCCTCAGACCCAGGGACTCTGTTTTCTTTTAAACACTGTTAATAGTCTCTTTGATTTTTATTGGTCACAAAGGTTATGTTTGCCTTCCCAGTGATCTCATTCTTGTCCAGTAGTGCCACAGTACATGGGAATAGGCATCGAAAAAGGTGAACTCACTCAACCCACAGGCATGTACTTGACCTACCAAAAAATTTCGTAGGTCCCCTTTTCTCCCTGTTTTACACCTTGTTAGACAAAAATGCTAAAGTTGACTTGCTTGGTTTTTCGAATTCTCAACCAAAATGTTCCTTTCTGTGAGTTCCAATAATCAAGGAATTGATTGTATAAAGTTGCTTAATGTGGTCAGCCTCTTCATAAACAGTTAAGTTACTGCAAGGTTATCTTGCCAGCATCTGATAATCTCTGGATCCTCATATGTTGGAGAAAGTTCAGAAATGCACTCAAGTAGGCAGCAGGAACAAAGCCAGATCTTGTTCTGCTGTCAAATTTCCCAACTTGTCACCCGTTAAAGTACCTATTATTTTTTTGTCCCTCAAAGACCACATAATTTGAAAGCCTCTGTCTACCAATTTCCATTGATAAGAGGAAGCTGTCTTTCCTCGTTTTTAATTAATTACCTAAGCACATATTTCCAATCAGAGCCTTGGAACCACACGAGAGAGGTAGTAATGCCTAAGTTAATATAATTCTATTTGAAAGCTAACCACCAAACACATAGATCCATGGCTGAGCCTCGTTATGAGTCACTAGTCGTATGTACCGAACGTAATTCACAAACCCATTTTACTACTTTCAGGGGATCCAGGTCGGGAGCCCCTGCACAAAATGCTCAAACTCAAAATCTTGCAAAAACCTTTGCGAGTTGTAGAGTTCATCTGTTGCCTCACAAGTGAAACAAGTCCATTTTCTTGGTCATTGAGGTGTTCCCCGGCCTGACTTTTCTGCCCAGAAAATGCCATTTTTGTAAAGAGCTGTCATGCTGCATGTCCTTTGACTTATGATTTAGCTGCTCAGGGAAAGTCCTGGCTGCTCGTACTTTCTCAGTGCTGGTAATATGTGTTTTTGTTTTATTAAATCTTTAAAACACTGGGCTTGTTGTTTATGACCCCCATATATTCCTTTGTTCTTTTCCATGACTGTTTAGATCCCATATTTTTTCTCCCTTTGTAAAAATATCAGTGCCTTTCTAAAGAACATTATGGTCTCCAGAATGACTGCCGAATACAATGGAGGAATGTGTTTGAGCTCAGGGTTGCATCTGTGGAGGCGGTGACTCAGAGCTGCTTTGCTGATGGGAAGCTTTGAGGCTTCTCAGACCTGGTCCTTAGAATCGCAAATCTTTCTGCTTTTCCCAGATGTGTTTTGACAACATTGAGATCATTTGATAATAATCACAGAGCTTTTTGTAAAAGAAAGATACCAAATATCCATGTTCCAGTTGCAGACAATTGTTTGTGATTAAAAGTTACCACTAAGAAACCGTCAGATCGCCGTTAAATGGAAGCAAATTCTCATCCCAGTGGGAGCTTCAGCTGGTGAGCATTTCAGCACTAGAGCCCACACACCCCGTGCCAATGTACCCTGATTCTTGTGACCTCACAGGAAAGTTCTTCAGAGGTCCTGAGGAAAAAGAGAGTATGTGCAGCCATCCCTGAATTCAGGAAAATGTCACTGGGCCTGGCGCTCCCCAGCTCTGGTGTCCTCCAAGGCGTCTTATCCGTACACAGCTCCCATATCCCCTAGAGCAAGTTGAGCTGATGAGTGGCCATCGCATGATTTTGTCCTTGCATGGAGGAGATGCAAAAAGTTTTCATTAATCTTGCATCCAACTTGGCTACCTTACTGATGTGAATCCCCAAATAAACCACCCCTTGACACCCAGTTGAACTTGTGCATACAGTATCTCGCAGCCCATCCTGTACTGTTAGTTTTGGCAAATACACTACAGCATATAATAAATCATGGAAGAAAAAAGCTTTGTGGCCTAGCATGGTTCAGCCTGCTGCAATGTCAGAATACAGAAAGCAGTTCTGTTTTTAGACATCCTTTTACTAACCTAACATTCATAATTTATGATTTCACTGTAAAATTCCTGCAACACGACACCAAAAGTAGTGCTGCCCTTTAATTAAGTACTCTCAGTAGGGAAAACGTGAAACTGATGTGCAAAACATCTCTGTGTGCACGGTGATTGATAGTGATTACATCTTTATGAACCCAGCCTAGAGGTCTCAACTTCCTGATGGGTGCAGTAGTCTGTAGGGCAACTTCCTGAGTCTGCTGCTAACCAAATTGGAGATAATTCAGAGGCCCAATTTAGAAATATTGAGGTTTTAAGCCTGCATCTGTCTATACTTGGTAACAAGTCTATGCGACATTATTCCTCGTTTTCATGATGAGTATCTAGGACCAAAGTTCATGTCGTGTTTATACTGAGAGTGGTTGTAATGCAGAGAATGAAAGGTCAGGGAGAATGTCTCTATGAGAGATCCCCGTTATCCTATGAATTTTTTTTTTTTTTTAAGACGGAAAGAATGAATGACAGAAGGGACTTCTGACCCTATTGGTCCATGAATAGAAAATAGCCAGAAGAGGATGTTGAGCTGTTCCAGTTTTAAAATTATTTTTTCAAATATCCTTCATTTTCCTCAGTTGAAAATGGCTCAGTTTCGTTTTTAAAAGAGTGCTTCTAAATGTTAGGAGACTAAAATCCGAAGCCTGGTGCGCCCCAGCTCATCACTGTTTCGACTCTGGTTTTATCCTCCATCAGCTAAAGTAGTCACATCAACACAAGCTCGTAACACCTTACTAAAATGTAATTAGTGTAGTGCATACATCCGAAATAGTTCAGGTTCTTAGAAAGAACGGTAATAAATCTGCCCACGCTGGTAAGTAATACTTGTATTAAGTAAGCTCTTTGGTATAAGTACGGCTACTTTGGGTCACAATTACAACCACCAAATTAAAAATATTGTGCAGCAACGTCGTTTAATCATCGTATCAGTGTTTCAAAGATGACCTTTTTTAGAACTATGTTGATACTATATGTGTATGTTATTTTCTGCTGTTTTGACAGATTTGGGCCGGGCCTCGTCATCTATTGGTATGGATTTATCCAGGAGCTAGACTGTAACCGGGAGAGGGGCATCCTGCTCAAAGCCTGTTTCCCCACAGACATTGTCACCTTATGCCATAGCATAGCTTGGCCCTGATGATCCTGGAAGAGAAGCTGGGAGGAAAAGGTGAATCCGGAAGCAATTTTACTTTCCTGCAGCGTCGACTCCTGGCAACATCTGCCCTGAACTCCAGCTGAACTCTTCTGCCCGTGGTCACACCACTACCTCTTTAGACAAACATATCAAGAGTTTCTGTTTTCCTTCATCCCTTGCTGATGTGAACAGCCAAGAACTACAGACACAACCCACTCATTATCAGCATTTCTGTCTCTGTCACACAGTTAGTTTATAGATAGTCATAATCGTTCTTCCTTCCGGATGGTTTCTCCTTGAATACTGAACAAAAGAAAAAATGTGGAGACTGAAAGGTGTGATTTTTCAATTCTCCTCCCAGTTGCCGAATCACCCTCTTATTATTTTTTTTTTCTAAGCCTCCATTCATTCTCTCTCCCTCCCCCTTTCCCTTCATGTACACTCACAGATACCCAGCGTTGCATTACCGTCATGGAATAATCGAGCACACTCCCAACAAAGCTGAAGACATCAAGTCTGAAACGAAATGTCCACCCTCACCTGCAGGACTCCCAGTAAACCTTAAGTGTAGCCTGTGCCGTATGCTTGTTTTGTCCAGTCTTTACGGTTTCCTGACTGCAATGGCATTAAGCCAAGCTGAAAAATATACTTGATGAGAATTTCCTCTTTTTTAAAATACTTATTTGAACACCAAACCTTTTCCATTTATCTCATTTGAAAGTATTAGTTACATCGTGTCTGGAAAGCATACTCCTTCATTGGATTGGGGGCTGAGGGGAGACGATTGAAGCTCGGTGCCAGCTTTGACAAAAGTTTATTTTTAAACATGGCTAGTTGTCAGTATGTTTGATAGTACTTTTATGAGTAAAAATTTTTTAAAGCACATTCTGTACACTGCTTTTTATCTGCGTTTTATACCACATAATTATATAACACTCAAATAATTTAGGCATTAGAAATGTTCAGCTTTGAATAAATGAAGTGTACCGGAAATAAACCTAGGGCAATTTTCAATAAGCAAAATAAAGGAAAGTTTATATTCGTTCACTTTAATTTATTCACTTTTTATGCCGCAAATCAAATTTCAATCTGAAGCAAAACATCAATAAATTCATTATAAACATGTCTTTGAAGAAGTTAAAGATTATACCCCAAAATGTATTTAGTAAAATATTTGCCCCCGTATTGACAAAACATTATTAATGACTTTTATAATGTTGAATTGGTGAGCTTGTAAATATTAATAAAAAAATGTACGTTTTTATAAACACGTTTAAGTTATATATACATTGCTCAGTTCTTTCAAAAGACTAAATATGCCATTAGTACTTTGTTCATTTTGTACCTAATAAGATTTGTAAACGTCTACCTATTGCTTTTCCTTTTGAAGGACCCAAACATGTCATGTCTGAACATGTGGATTTTAACTCTGCTGAGGGTTGCACTAAACAGAGAAAGAGAGAGAGAGAATGAAATGATAAGGAGGTATCAGGCAAACTTCTGTGTTAGTGGAAAATGCATCATGCAGGTTTTATGAGTGAAATAGAATGATTTGAAAACACTGCTATTGTCTTCATACATGCACACAAACACACAGACACACAGGCCTTAAAAAAACTGTTAAAAGCAGTTTTCATGGCATGCTCTAAACTGCTTTTTCTTCTTTAGGAATAAATTACATTTATCTGCACAGATGTTGAAAACTGTTAAACCCTTGTCAAGGATTTGTTTGTTTTACATTAAACAAATTTATGATGAGAGTGCACAGATAAATTAAAATATAAAAGAGGTGCTTGCATTTCGTCGTCATTCTTCTACCTGGTGCCCTGACATAATGTGTTATGAGAAGGTATTGGTGTTCTCCTCTGCCAAAGGCACCACCTCCTTTTATGAATAAGGTATTAAAATTTGACTCTTAAAAGTGGGAAAGAAACCAGCAATAAACTGTACATACTATGATAAAGTTACAAATTATTCAGAACTAAGCTTTTTCCCACATAAGAACTAATGTGATTATTATATCTACTAATGTGGGGGGAAGAGAGCAATGTTCTCAAATTGGAAGCTTAGAGCTTCCTTGTTCTTTTTCTTTTATGTTAGTAATACGTATTTATGTTATATCTATGTGTGTTGTTTGTTTCCTTGTTTGTTTGTTTTTTAGTTCAGACAGTATAAACATCAGCCCTGGAAAGTAGACATGGGATGACAACTTTTTTTTATTACTGTCGTCATTAGAACATGAACATTAAAGCCAGATCTTGTTTTATGGAGCTCTCTGCAAACTGTGCTAATGAATTATGCCAACCCAGAAAGCAGGCATGTGTGTAAAACGTAAAACTAAATGATGTTCTCTCTGGCATATATAGACTTGCCAAGCATCTGCTCTCACAAACAAATAAGAGACCCTGTTTGAAGCATGGCAGGGGACCAGCTCAGAGAAAAGCTGATCCAGCGCTGATATTTAAAGTGATTTCATAGACTCCTTTCCCTATCTCAAACCACCACCCCACACAACAACAACAAAAAAAGATAATGAAAATCGTTTTTATCTTTTGCCTTCTAGTGAGGTATATGTCAACTCTTCTAAAGACTCCTGAAATCACATACAAAAGGGAAGGTTCAGGGATCCAAAGTAGAAAGCAGGATCTCCGGGGGAAATAATTTTTTTTAACCGTAGGTGTGTGTCCCTGCTCATTATCAGCAAGGCTTGATTCCACCCTGGAAAGGATGATGAATTGTTACTCTTTGGGGTGTGCATTAACTCATGGAACCCGCCAGGGGATTTGCTTGGAGCCCTGGATGAGGTAATCCACTAAATGATCCCCGGTGGGTCACAGTAATTAATGCACAGCGCCCAAGTGAACAGTTAATTCACTTGCTTCTCATGGAGGAGCTACACCCGTTGTTTTCCTTCCTTTCTGGAACCAGCATACCTTAGATGTCTGCACTTTTCACCTGCTCCCTGCTCCAGACCTGGTGTTTCGATGGAATTAATCTTGACTGCTTTCGTCCCTTCACTTCCCACCTCTTCTCGGCCATCTGCCCCTTCACTAGCTTTTGCCAGTTTCCTCCCACATGGACATGTATTCTACACTTTGTCACTCCTCCTTGGCTCCTTTTTCTCTCTAGAAAATGATCCCAAAACCAAAATTCATCCCATCTAAGTCCTCTGATCCATCTGTCTTCGGAGTGGAAGTTGAGGGTATAGAGAGCAATTGACGTGTTCTGTTTGGGGAAAAGCATGCCTAAACACATCCTCCACATGCTGGAATATTCAAAGTCCTCTGGGCACCTGAAAGATCACAAAACTTTTAACTAAGATAACAAGATTTTACAGGGTCAAATATGGTAGGAGTGTTAGCCCGTCGGTAAATGTTTTGGAAAAAGGAGTCAAAAGAACGTGTGAGGTTTACAGCTACCTTCAGCCTCAGTGGTGCTGTTCAGCTGATTAAAACTACAAATTAATATAGTAAAATGCCCTTATGATTTAGTTAGAGACACACTTCTAGCTGGTTCATCTCAGGGGCAGCTTGCCATTTTTCCTGTGATTGGATAGGAGCAAGTTGCCTCAAAGCATTAAGTATTTTGTGACAAGGATGGGAGGAGCAAATCTCCATTAGGGTTAAGGAACAAAGCAGGCTTAACTAAAGAGGAAGCCAAAAGGTAAATAATGGGAGTTTGCCTGCAGCGTCCCCAGTTAGAGAAGCACCTCTCTGAACCTGTCTGTGAAGTCGCTCTTAGGAAGGGTGGAAGGGGACAGCCTGGATCATCCAATTGTATTACCCAAAACTAACCTCCCCATGTATAGTAGCCATGGTCTGAACCTGTTTTATTAATAACATGCCTGGATTCCAAAGATTAAATAAGGAAGATGGAATTATGAATTAAATAATAACAAGAACAGTTTGGGTTCCCCTTGTGTTTTTCACTTTCCTGCTATTGTTTTGAATATGGCTGTGAGACAAAGAGCTGCTTAGGTCAAGCCCTATAAATTACAGTTTTCATACAATAGTAATCCACTAAAATGATTTCAAAGCTTGATCAAAGTACTTCAAAAAGACTTTTAAAACTTTTCCACAGTACAGGGGGAGGGGAAATGCTCATTTGATGCCTTAATTTGTTTCAGTCACTATAGCAAAGTTCTATCTTGGCGTCATACCTACTTTATATAAAATCCAACTCATTAAACCTAACTTGTTCTTATTGTTGTTTCATGTCTAAGGAAAAGGGATTTATGTTTCCCTCTAGTTAATTGGAACAACTTAATTTTTGGAGTCACTTGTATTGTAAGAAAAAGATACTGTAGTATCATTTTAAAATAAGTATAATTTGACAGTATTTAATTACGATACTCAAGGTATGAAAGGCGGTCTAATTCCCTGTGCTTAGAATAAAATGGGTATCAGTGGATTTATGTGGCATTTTAATAATAATTGTGGCAACAGATGCATTTAGTTTTTTTTTCTTTTTCCCTCGCCACTTGAATTTCTCTGGAGCTGTCTAATATCATGAGCAAGGACTGTGGGGAGTACCCTAGTGATTGCAAAGCTAAGCAAGTTGTAGGCCCAACCATATATAAAGATAATCTGGACTGCTGCAGCAATGTTAGGCTCAGCAAAGACCCAAGGTACAATGTCAGGGTAATTTCTATTTTTTAAAAGAAAGGTCATTTTGAAATGCTGACATGAAATATAACCAAGTCAATTAGGTAATAACAATTGAAGTTCAGGGTTTAATTGAGGGCTGAACATGAAGCCAATGACCATTAACCTAAAATGGTCATGAATTCTCCTGGAAACTGGCTTGGTTAAAAGTATTTCTAGAATCACTAGCATTTTCTTTTTTTCTTTAAAAAATTTTTTTTTGTCATTTTTATATTCAACAGATACATTCAGAAATAACAATATAGTGGGTCTATAATAGACTTTCTATTTCATTTTATTTCTATTTTATTTTAATTCAAATATTGTTTAGATAATCAAAACTACTTCTGCAGGAAACCATAGTTTTATAAGTAAACCGAAAGATGTGAGCACCCTTTATTTGTACCACATTTATCTCAATTGATGACTTATTTCTTTCTGTAGTTGTTTAAAGGCAAAATTTCTGATTAGATTGTAACATAACGTAGAGTAGAAACTGTATTTATCTTGTTCATTGCTCTGTTCCCCAGTAGCTAACAGAGTCTGGCACAGAGCAGGTGTTCAATAAATGTTGAATGAACCAGTGAGTGACTGTTAAATTTATATTAAATATGTTCTCACTCCCTGGCATTAAAGAAGTAATTGGTACCTTTTAACTGTTTCTTATTTTCTTCAGCTGCAAATTGGGTGTATGTACTGGAATCAGAGGAAAGCATTATATACGAGTATGTTGTTGTTAATTAAGGGATTAATTACTTTAGAAACCCACAAAATCTGAAATAAAGCAGATTCATCAACCAGATTGTTTTAGGATGTATATACAGTTTGAAACGGAAATCATGTAATTTCACTGAGTTTGTCTTAAAGTTCATCTTAGAACATTGTTGTTTATCTAGTATATTGCTAAATAAACTAGAACATTTAAAAATCTTATCTTTGGTTCTGTTTTTTAAAACACGACTTAAGGCGTATCTTTACATTTACATTTCGATTTAAGAAACAGTTTCCTCTAAAATCAAGTCAGGGCTCCAAGTCAAATGTGTTTCGAGGACAACTTTCAGGGTATTCAGTGGAGTTACTTGATTAACTGCAAATGGTGCTTTGAATTGCTCACTTTTATAATTCTGCCTTGGTGGCAGAGTGCTTCCTGGTCCTAGACGTGGCTGCTGGCTGGCTCAGGAGAAAAGGGTTCTTTAGTCATTTGCCAACAGAATCTAACCGGACAGACACTGTCCATGAACTACTCAATGGGCGTTTCCCAGTTAGTCATTAATTCAGAGTCTATTATCATTTGAATGCCAAAGGCATTTGGCATATTTCCTCACATTTTGGAAACTTGTAACACAAAAGGAACTGGAACTTCTACAGTTCTTTGCTCTGCCAGTTTCCCAGGACTTAATTTGGTGCGTGATTCCTCCATGAGTACCTGGAGACAACCGACACCTGGTACAGATGTCCCTGAGACCGGGCCCTTTCTGGCACTGTGTGATAGTTCTGTCTTATAATTCTAGTATTTAGGCTACTCAAGACGTAAGTATTTATTGAGTCCCTAATGTGTATTTAGAAGTGTTGGAGGTGCTGAGGGGAATTCAAACATATGCAATGAAAGGTCATTTCTTTCTTTCTTGAAAAAAAATCATTACTTGTCAAAATGAAAACAAAAGATTTAAAATTTTCAGAAAAGGCAATCACAGTATAATAAGGAAAGAGGCAAACCTATGAGGTTTTTAATTAGATATTTTAATTCTAGACCACTGGCAGCAAATAGTTTTCTATTTTCCTATGATGGCTGCATTCACTGCCATTGAACAGTATTCTCCGAGGGTGCGTTCAGTTGGGTAGGAAATGGTGTTATGATCAATTATGGGTACTAGTCTTTGGGTAGGGCTCACATAGATGGCCACATAGTTTCAATTCCTGCCCCAGGCCATTCATGTTTAGTGCAAGTACAAATAAATTCTGAGCATTTGGAACAGAACTTTAACCTTGTTCACAGGCCTGAGTAATAAAACAGGCAGTGACAGCCATTGGTTCTGTAACACAAAGTGAAGTGTCTGTCCATAGCTGAAATCACCTTAGTAATTCGTATAAGCTATTAGGTTGGTGCAAAAGTAATTGCAGTTGAAAAGGTTAAAAATAATTTCAAAAACCGCAATTACTTTTGCATCAACCTAATAAATATGTCAACAGGAGTTGATTTAAAAACTCAAGATAAACTCTAGAAAGTGCTCAGTAAACACCTACAAGTTAAGTGACATTATTGATGAAAAACACTGGGTATGTTTTGGGCTCTGCTTAAGGATCTTGAGATCTGAGGATTGTCTTCTGTTAAATGGTCTTATACGTGCCTTAGTTTTCACGTGTTTTGATTTTTTGTTTTCCAGTAAATCCAGGCTGGGTTTCAAGGTCAGCTGCAGACTGTGCCTTTCTTCTCTTTTATGATCTTTTTATCATCTGGGTATGGATTTCCTACTTAGTACAGTACATTTTTATAATGTAGTGAATGTATATTTGTAATATTTGTTTTAAAATATGCTCCCAAAAAAAAGTGTTAAAATATTTTCAAGGATAAAGGAGATTGGTATGCTTTACATGGTAATGCAGTTTTTGTTAATACACTTAAAAATTACGTCATAAATCATTTTCCTAAAAACTTTCAATTCTATCAGTTCATTAATTCTGTCAGCATTTATAATTTCAATCATTGCACATGGAAAATTAGGAGGTAGAAGTCTAAAAATATTAGGTTTCTGTCTAATTTGAATAGAAGAATTTGTCTTAGTTTTCCAAGTTAAAATTTTTTAAAAAGCATTTTGCAGTAAATGATAAATAAATTAAAAAAGCAGTCCAACATAACAGAAAAATCGAAAATCAGAACAGCTAAAGAGATGGCAAAGTGGGCATGAGTACATTGTGTGTAAATGTAAAACTTAGTCTTTTGGTAAATTATTTTCATCTTACTTGCTTACCTTCTATCCTTGAAGTGTTTCCCAATGACAAAGGGGTTAAAAAACAGAAGCATGGGGGCGTGGAGTGAGCAAAGAAACTCAGGAGAATTGAATTGCATTTTCAGTTGGTTCCTTGACAATTCCCTAAGAAGTGTGTGGAAAATAAAATGGAGTCATTAGCAAAGATGAGACAAGTTTGACTCATAAACTCAGAAAGAATTTTAGAAGAGGAAGGGGCAAGAGGCTTCACTATGCACATGACAAAAATGATGTCTGGAGAAGTCAAGTGACTCATCCAAGGTCACAGAGCCAGCTAATTAGAGGCAGGACCAGAATCTCCATCTCCCCACCTCCTGTCCACTGTCCTTTCCACCATAGAGTTCATTTGTTCTGAAAAAGATTTCCAATACCTTAATTATGCTTACTATTTACAAAGTAAAGGGTCATAGTATATTTTTAAATGAACATTCTGAACCTTACTGTTCTGGAACTAACCCTAATCCTGATACCTTAACCTCTGTAGTGGAAATCAGCTGGTGTTTTCATAGAAACAATTCTCATTTTATTTGCACTTTAGTAACCTAAAATCCTTGTTATTTGATGGCAGTCAGTTTGTCTACATTGCCATTTAGCCTAAGGATGTGACACTTAGGATGAATTTAGAAACCTTTTTAAGACTTTTTCCCCCCTGACCACCTTACATTCTCACTTGATTTTCCTTCTATTGAAAAAATTCCACAGATGTTATATCTGCCATTTTCTCTTCATGTAAGGATAATATTTAAGCCAATAAAAATGTATGAACTTTCCTAATCTTTGCTAAACATATTAGCATATGATATTCTGGATCTGTAGCCAGTAGAACCTAGTGCTTTATACACACTTGGTGACAACAGCCTGGAATCCCTGCTTTTCCACTTGCAGATAACCAAACTCCAAAAGCTTCAGTTCCCTCATTTTTAAAACAAAATAATACCTATCGCACAGGACTATTATTACAAGGGTTATGTAACATTAGTGCTTAATACATCATAAGTCATAGCTCTAATAAAACTAGTATATCATACATGATAGTTGTGTTATATACTCTTTAAGTATAGAAGGATCCATGTAATAAAAGATATACACCGCTAAACATGTGCATTTTCCATGTTAAGGTAGAAATCCGTGTACAGTGGATACTGTGGCTTATTACTACTTTTCTAAAACTCCTTTAGAAAAAGCCATTTTTTTAAAAGTTAAGACACAGGCAGAACAAGACCCTCCTTTGAGAGTGGGCATATGTTTAGTTGATTGTTTTTGCAGACAGATGTCTAGTTTAACATTCCTGTGCTTGGAGGAGGAGCTCAGAGACAGCAAGCGCATGTTTCTTTTGATAGTGACCGTTGCCTTTGCCATGAATACAGCTTCCGGGGCGGAGCAGTGGCAGTGACGCAGGCAGGAGCCAGCCAGCACTTACACGTCTGGTTGACTGATGGCCCAAATCCAGCCTGCACGTACCGGTGACCGGGGTTGTCATAGCATAAAAGGTTAGTATGAAAGTATTAAAGAGATTGAAATACCTTCTCTGGGCCATTGTTAATTCAGTAAAAGAAAGCATAAAATGCTCTTTGAATTTGATCTTAAAAAAAAAAAAAGTGAAAGGAATTTGGGGAAATCCCTGGTTTGTTCCTGGATTCTTCCACTGATTGATGATTGTGACACTATCTGGGGCGGCTTTTGAAAAGACGTGACTTTCACCAGCACTCCACCTCTGAACATATACTACATTAGATCACAGGCAAGTGGAACAATTTTTAAACAGTTGAACAAGTACTGATGTCCCCTTATCCCCCCCTTCAAAACTCAGGCCAGTCTTCCGAGATAGTGGAAGCAGGTTCTGAATCAGATTCTCTGTGGCAGCAGAAAACACTGTCAACAACAAAGCTGGGCACAGAAAGTGTGGCTTCTTTCATCTGGGAGCTTGGGAGCATTTTGCAAACAATTAGCTAGCTCCCCAATACCCTTGCCAGGTGGATACGTGCTCTTATATCTGTGCACAGAGGAGTGAACTAACTGAGCTATTTTTGCAAAAGTTGCTTATTTATTTACTTTTCAACAATAAAGGAAACTTGGAAAAATGCTTTATTCTGAAGAGAATGGTTTCTCTGGCCATGCTACAGGATAGGTTAACCGAAAACATTTTTTTATAAATAAATATTAAAATATGTGTCCACCCAATCCTGAAAATTAAATTGTAACATCACTTGCCCAGGCTGACCTACAATCCACACCCAGAGAATGTTTTTTCATAGTTCATGAGTAGTAGATATCTGGAAGACAGATAATCAAACTGTGGCGTACCAGGAAGCTCCCCTGGTAATGCTCCCCCCACAGCTCCAACCTCACTTGTGTAGTAAGAACAATCAAAAGGAAACTGACGGTGTGCATTGTAAAGTTTCCTGCTGCCCTCCGGGGCCCCTTCTATCGCCCATGTGTTGCATAAACTATCCATGGAAGAACTAAACAGGAAAAATACTCTCTCTCTTTACTCACAAATTGTAAAAGTTCGGCAGAACAGAAGTCACAGCCCTTGAAAATAACTTTGCAATGGGCCCATTTTAGCACTGCAGGCTGTGTGGTCTAAAGATAATCCAGACACTTTCATTCACTGAATTTGAAAATTTCAAGTTAATTTGCATTGGACTCAACCTGGCATCATGTTAAAAACATGAAGCCTGACACAAAGTGTCCTGAAATGGCTTGATCTGATTACCTAAAACTGATCTGGATTTACGATGCATTGAAGTCAAATTACGCAGTCAGCAAAATAGTTGACTCCTTCTTCTAGCATGTAAGCATTTGTTGATGTAGGTGGAGATGTGATGAGAAAGGGCCTCTCAGCTGCTGTAGGAACCATAACTCTCCATATGCAGGAATTGGAGGCTTACTAGAGACAGCCTGATTCACTTTCCCCATCTAGGGTGGGGAGTCAATGTTGCCACCCTAAGGGAACTTTGGAGTCAATTCCAGAGCAGATAATAGGCCCTCGGAATGAAAATCCGTATAGGGACTGATGTGTTCCTGGGTGCCTATAGGAGAGAAAAGGGCTATGTGGCAAAAATAATTTATTGTCCACACAAGCCGCACACACACATGCACACACATGCACCCACACACCCCTTCATCTTTTCTAACAGAATACCATTTTTATCAGGAATTGGAGGAAGATGCTTTGTCACAGCAGACAGGATGGACGGGTCCAATGAGAAGCCTGCAACACCATTGCAGCCAATAAACAGTAAGGAAACTTACTATTGTGAGGTTTCAGAGACTACTTTTCTTCCCTGATAAAAGGAAAGGTCTGTTTTCTGCCATCCGCTTCCTTTTTTTTCTTCTTTAAAGGTTTTTTGGTTTGTTTTTTGGTTTGTTTTAAGGAGGGCGCAGCTCACAGAGGCCTATGTGGGGATCGAACCAGCAACCCTGGTGCTACCAGCACCATGCTCTAACCAACTGAGCTAACCGGCCACCCTTTTCCCCTTCCATTTGATGTAAGGGGAAGAGCTGCAGTACCTATCTTATGACCATGAGGGAAAGGCTCAGAAACCACCAAAGCCAGAAGTAATGGAGCCACTGAGCCCAGGATAACGCTGCTAGACTCCACTTGTTTCAACTTCTACCCCATAGGTATTCTGTTGCTTGTGCCCAAAAGCATTCCTAACTGGCAAAAGGAATCTTTGGAATCCCTAAAACAGGATAATTTCTTACACTACACTGAGGGAGTGATTTGGTTGAAATGTCTAACAAAGTTGCTGATTGCTCAAGACATACCCAGAAAGACTGATCGCTAAGCAACAGGAAATCTAGGAGGGCTAGGATGGAAGCTACTTCCATCAGAGAGGGGACAAACCCAGCCATTTATTATGCAGCACCCCCATCGAATACATTATATGATAGAACTCTGTGAAAATCTGTCAGGTATCTCTGCCAGAACTGAAGCCTCCGGGGACGTCATTATTAATATTGAGATCAGAATGGAAAATGAGTCCTAGAGAGCAAAGGCCCCCTTAGAGAAACGTGGATAGAACTCAGCCAGAAATGCAATCATTTGGGGATAACCTTTCCCACCTCCCTCTCCACACCCCACCCCCACAAAATAATGCCATTTTCACTGAATTATTCAATTGACTACATTAGCCAAATTTTCCTTCTATCTTCGCCAGCATATCTCAAATGTTACAATGACTAGAACTGCACCTACCATCCTGGGCACTTACTTTGCATCTAATTCAAACAGGTATGATTACCTCCAAAAGAGAAGGTAGAACATAGTCATGAAGCCCAGCAGTGCTGGTACTGGAGACCTGGGTTCTAATCTCAGAACCACAAGCTGTCTGAGTCAGCAAGTTACTTAGGCTCCCGGTACCCCAATTGCCTCTTCAGTAACAGTGGAAATATTTTCTCCTGCATAGGAGTTGTAAAGCTTACAGCTTTTAATATATGTCAAGTACTCATATAACAGGACCTGGCTCCTAGTATACACTCAATAAATGTTAGCTATCACTACTACCCCTTTTCTAGATGGGGTCATTGAGGCTCACAGAGATTAAGTAATTGGTCCAAGGTTTCCCAGCCAGTAAGTAATAAAACTACCACAAAACGTGCCTCTAATTTAAATAATGTGGTTATAATTTCTTTTATGGTATTTTAGAAAATGTGCTAAACTTTACTAGTGCTTACCAATATTAGATTCTCCTTGACTTCTTGAATGTACAGGAGACTACACTTTCAAGCCCCCTCAAGATGACAAAGGGCCAGGTTACCAATTCTGGCTAATGGCTAATGAAATGTGAATGGATGAGACGTCTGCCAGTGAGGCGTGCAAAGCCCTGCAGGATTCTCCATTCTCTCTTCTTCCCCTGCTGAACAACCCAAACAAAGTTCCAGAGGCTGTCTCCAACACCAGGGTCTCTGAGAGACTAAGTAGAACAATCCACACACAACCATCACCACCCAACAGGGGCCATGAGTAAACTTTTATGTGTTCTGCCACTGAAATCTGGGAATTGTTACCATTTCATCAGCCTTGCCTATCTCAACGAATAAATTAAAATTTCCAAATATTGTATAGCAAAAGACAGCGTATTGACTTAATACTCTTTAATTAATCTGACCTGATCCCAGGCGCTCGTCGGCGATCACTCTTGGTAATTTTGTGGTTGTTGCTGGCTCATCTGACATAATGGTGTTATATTGAGCCATAAGGAAAAGTTCATAAATGTTCTATAGCTTGATTTTCTATTATAAGTAGTAATCATGCTGCAAACCTACAGGACAAAGATAAACAATTATAAATATTAGAACTAACATAATTTTAGTATTTTAGAAAGCCTTAATGCTATTGCTGCTTTACATTTGTTTCAGGATATAAGAGAAAAATCTATTGTAAAAATTATCATGGCCTTTTGGGTTCTTGAATGACATTTTAGCTAACCCTGCATGTAAGAAATCTTCAAGCAAGCATAAACGTAAATTGTTTTTATTTCCCCCATACCTAGAACATAAAAATTTGAGTCTTAAAAATAGATTAATCTTCTAAAGACATAGTTAAGAAAATGAATTGATAAGCCACAAAGTGGGATAAAAAAAATTATGAATCCTATCTGATAAGAACTTATATCCATTTTACCCTATTCTACTACCCTCCTCCCCCCTTACCCTCGGGTAACCACTAAACTGTTGTCTGTGTCTATGAGTTTTTATTTCTTTATTTGTCTTGTTCCTTTGTTACTTTCAGTTTTATATGAGCACACAGTGTGATATATAGATGATGTATTATAGAATTGTACACTTGAAACCTACGTAGTTTTACTAACTTTTGCCACCCCAAAAAATTTAATTGCAAAAAAAAAAGAAAAGAAAGTAAAAAAAAAATCCAGAATATTTTAAAATGCTCAAAACTCAATAATAAGGAAACAAACAAATTAGTGAAAAAATAATCAAGGAAAGCTAAGATCACAGAAAAGATAGGAGGGCATCCCATATTTATTTTTTTTAGATCTTGAACATACAGGATAGTATTTGTTTTAGTGATTAAAAATATGGGTAAACTACTAATCTTAAATGTTCATAAAACCAGAAATGATGTGGGGTATTTGGGAACTCTCTGTACTATCTTCACAACTTTTCTGTAAATGTACCCAACTATTAGAAAATAAAAAGTTCATTTGAAAATAGGGATAAAAAAATAACAGTTACTGAATAACTATGGTGTACACCTAAAACTAATATATTGTATGTTAGCTATATTTTAACAAAAAATATTTTAATTAAATAAAATAACGGTCACTAAAACAGAAAAATTGACTTTTAAAATATGACATTGATTTGCATAATAATACTTTGCATGTAAGCAACTTTTATGGCAAAATCTCTTCACTTACATAGTCACTTCCGTGTATCTTCTTTTTTGTTTGTTTGTTGGTTTGTTTTTTGATTTTAGCAAAGAGAAACTATCCAACTTTTATTCTTTATACCACTGACAAGACTTAACTTTGGTACATGGTATTACTATTTATCCTACTGTAGCAAGTCCTAGTTTTCTCAAGGCCTTTCCCCCTACTTTTCTGGAAGTTAAATACATTATTTCCAACCTTCAAATGAAAATGTTATCCTCATAAATATTATAACAGGTTGGTATATTCACATATATCCTTTCCAATTTCAGGCTAAGCAAAGACATGCATTTAGAGTTATAGTAACATCATTAAAGCAAAAGACAACCCAACTTAATGTCAAGAGAAAATGTGACCTTCCATGTAGTGTTTGATACAGAAAATATTGATTTTGACACATTTTATTCAAATATCAGTCTGATCACACATGGTCCAAGAACATTCAAGTAATAAACCCAAAAGAAACATGATAACGGTTGGTCTACAAACATTATAGCCAATGATGCCACGCTTGCTCGCCTATGATCTCGTCCACATAAAACCCCATCCACACCTCAGTGGCCACCAAATGGTTCAGCACAGCTTCCTTAACTGTGAGCTGTTTGAAACCACCAGTTTGAGCAGTAATGACTATTTTTTTCAACATCTGAATAACTATAGGGATCTCAGTAGGAGTTGGAGGAACCAGCTCAAACTTGGCATAGTGCCAAAACATGACCAAGCGAGGTTTTGAGTAAGTTACAGTAGTGTTTACCGGTACCGGGGGCCTTCTCTGTGAGGTGACGGACAAACTGGGCCGTGGTTCTAGGATGGAAAGTTCATGGCCTCGAACTGCCGGCTGAATGGTCCATGTACAGAGCTAAGGCATTTCCCAAAAATGTATAGGAGAACAGGAATGCCTGTGTCCATTCAACAGATAAGAAAACAGCCATACTAGAGAAGGGAAGGGACCTGGTGGAGGTCACATATTAATTAGAGACAGCCAAGAACAGACCTGGCCTCCCGTGAAGGCAGCTTTCCTTTGTCCTCTCTTCTTCCTCTTGAAATGGCAAGATCATTTTACAAAAGCTCACAGAATAAGGAAATGTTCAATTTAGTGGAAACTATTGAGATGATCTGGTCACAGAGTAGTAAGTCAAATGCTATGAGGTGAAGAATCTAATTTTTCTCTCTTAATTAAAAGAAAACTGGAAAATCAATTTATTGAACAAATAACCGTCACTATCCCAAACATCCCCAAACACCTTGACTTTCACCAAAACTTTGCAACTTACTATATGCTTAAACAGTATGCTTTAATAAAAAGAAAATGCACTGTATACATCTCTGTCTTAAATAAAAGTAATCGTATTTATTAGAATAAATTTATAAAAATGTTTTACCCCCAAAATGGGCAAAATTATCATGTATGTCTCTTTCTACCAGTAACTTCAATATAAAACATTCTTATTTTAAAATCCATTAGTTTACATTTCTCTACATAAATACTCAGTAAGATAAAGTATGAGCTGAATATGATCCAGTGAGAGTACATCTGAATCACTGATAGGCTGATAAAAACCTTGCAGTGTCATACAGGAAAACAAAGTCACCTTTGATTTAAAAAAAAAAAAATTAAAAGCAGAGGTTGTATATCCACCAGGAAGGTATAAAGAAAATTAAGTCTAGAATATTAATAACTTCATTCAACAAAGAACTAATAGGTTATACCAGAGACCACAGAGGTTCCTTCCTGCATTTCAAGGAGAGACATCAGCAGCTGAACCAATCCATGCCCCACAAAGCATTCTGATGGAAGCTTGATCAGTGACAGTGAGGACAGCTCGCCATTGACACAATTCATGGTCCATGATGAGGCCAGTGGGCTCAAGAGAGGGAGGCATTCACCCCAGAAGCAGTGGGTTAGAGCTTCCAGTTTTTCATCTTAAAAAATCAAAACGTAATTTTACTAATATTTCATACAGTTTGCTAATTTTATCAATATTATCCAATGTTTCACTCTACCTGTAAACAGTTTGTAAAAAAATATGCGCAGCTTAAGAGCGTGTGTACAATTTTTCTCCCCTGATAGCAGTCCATGATCAATAACAGCAAGGATCTGTAGATACCACCTATGAGGGTCCACAGTCATTTAGGACAAATTACACACTGATTTTGACATGTCTCTCCAAATATATTGATCTGTTATGTCTTAAGTACTTCCAAGGGACATACTCACTTTTCAGATGTTTGGTCTCCATCTGGTAGTAACATGCTACTGTATTCTGGGCACCATAATCACAGAAGACATTCAATAGGTGAAGTACGATGTGCCCTTTTGCAAATGCCTAGGACAATTAATCTACAATTAATTTGGACAATTAATCTACTATACCACAAGAGTGAAAAGAAACAGCCAACTGACTTTCTAACTGTTAAATTCACTGCTTTTCAACTGCTCAGGTCACATTCAGTTCCTCAGGTCAGTAGTGGCATGGTGGTCTGCACTAAAATGGGGAGACAAAAAATACATAGGTAAACCAATAAATGAGCACGTCAATTTTCAATAGTGATAAGTGCTACTATGTAGGAAAAAATAGGAAAACGTGACAGGTAGCAATAGGGTTGGGAGAAGGGGCACTTTAGATTCTGTGTTCCAAAAAAGGGGATATATAACAAAGACCTAAAGGAGAAAAAGGAACCATTCCTGCAAAACTCCAGGGCTGAGCGTTCCATGCTGAGGGACAACTTGGGGAAGGTCCTAAGACAGGAAGAGCATATCCTGTTTGAAAATGATAAACAGACCTATGGCCAGATCTAATGAGCATGGAAAGAGAGGGAAGTATGTGGACAGGTTCAGACTGTGAGGTGAGGTGGTTAGATTTCACTGACTGCAAGTGGAAGCTGTTGGAAGATATTAAGTGGAGAAGTGACATGAACTGATTTAGATTCTTAACAAATTGGCTGCTGTGAGGCAAATAGAATTGAGGGGGAAAGAGAAGAAGCAAAGATCAGACAAGAAGCAGCATGATTCTCAGTATTCCAAAGGTGGAATCAACCTGTGTCTATGGATGGGTGAATGGATAAACAAAATGTGGTACATACATACAATGCAATATTATTCAGCCTTATAAAAGAAGGAAATTTGGACACATGCTATAAACTGGATGAACCTTGGAGACATTATGCTAAGTGAAATAACTCAGTCACAAAAGGAAAAATAGGATTCCTTTTATATGAGATAATTAGAGTTCATACAGACAGAAAGTAGGATGGTGGTTGCCAGTGGCTGAGGGAAGCAGAGAAATTATTGTTTAATAAGTACAGTTTTAGTTTATGAAGATGGAAACGTTCTGGAAATGGATGCTGGTGAGGACTGCACAACAATGTGAATGTACTTAATGCCGCTAAACTCTACACTTTTAAAAGATTGAAATGGTAAAGTTTATGTTATTTATATTTACCACAGTAAACAAATTAAGAGGCTAAAATAAAAATTAAAATTAAAAAAGACCAAGCAAGACAAGATGGTAGCTTAGACTAGGGTGGTAGAAGTGGATAGATAAGAGATAAAATTTGGAGCTAGAGCCTAGAGGACTTGTGGATAGATTGGACATGCAATGAAGAGGAAAGGTGAGGAGAAAAGAAGAACTCAAGAATGACTTCAGGTTTTTTACTTGATCAAGTGGTTAGATGGTGGTACCATTGACAGAGCGGAAGAGGTCTTGGGGCTGTAATGGTGGTGAAGAATGGGGTGGGGTAGAAATCTAGAGTCTGATTTGGATATATTAGTTTTGAGATGCCTATTAGAAAACATCCAAGAGCTGGTGTCAAGTTGACAGTCGAATGTTACATGTAGAGGTCAAAGGGAAGGCAACGCTGGAGATACAGATCTGGAAGTCATTAGTCTACGGGCCCTAAGAAGAAAGTGTAGTTAGAGAAGTTGGCCTTGCTATTAATATTATACTTGGCTCAAAAGTCCACTCCATATTATATAATGTAAGGGAGTAGGATAGCTTTGAACATAAAATGAAATAATAAAACAATTTCTCTTTTTGTAGACAAGAGAGTTAAGATGAGAAGAAAAAGTTTTCATGAAGTCCCTAAAGAATTCTCCAATCTCCCCACAGGTGCGTGGTTGTGGTATAAATGTTTATGGCCTTTGACATCTGTTTCACCCACTTCGTATTTTTCAGAACAGCCTTGTAATGATAGCTAATTTTTATTATGTAGATGTTAGCTTTCCAACTCGTATGGAAGATGTCCCAAGTTGGAAAACACATAGTAATTATTTGTATCACCTACTACAATACTGCAATGTCCTGCACATAAAAGATACACAGTAAATATGTCAATTAATGGGCTAATACCTTAGGGAAACCAGTAAGATTATTCTCTAGTAAGGAGAAGAGATTCTTGTCCTGAGGAAAACAGCAGGATAAAATGTGATGTTGACTCATACTTGCAATTATTGACCTTTTTTTTTTTTTTTCAGGAGCGGTGTCCTACTTTTTTGCCTAACTTGCCTAGAAAAAAAATAACAGTCTAAATTATTCAAATGAAATGGCAAATTCAAAAGGTCAATGCACTTCTTCACTCTGAACTGAATATGTCCGGCACAATAGGAGCTTGAAGGTTAGTCATTAGCAAAGATTTGATTCATTTTTTTTTTTAAAGTATCCCTGATTATCAGAACGTGATCTGCGAGAAAACCTCTATGGATCAATGCACTCTGCTACTTCATGTCAAGTCAAGTTCAAAACAGGTCAGCAGCACTCATTGCTCATACTCCACTCAACAAACATTCACCATGGGCCAGGTGCACGTCAGTTCTCAAGTAACTCATAACCATGTTCACAGTCTAGTTTCCTTGAATGCAATGAAAAGATGCAGAGACGTTTTTGGGATCTTAGTGCCTGTGAATGGTACACAGGGCAAAAGCAATGTTTCCTCCAAACCTGAATTTATTAAGTTGGGACCTTTTAAATATTACATGATATAAAATCAATTTGTAAGTCAATAATGTGTTAGTAGATGACTACACGATTTTTCTAGCCTACAGATGAGGATGGTGACCATATTGAAACATCTAGAGAAGGAAGTGGCCCTTCAGAAGGGGAATGGTCAGACTGGAAGGTGGAGAATGGAGAGTCAGAAGCCATGCTCTGGTAGCAGGTGGCCAGCACTGCTCAGGGCTAGAAAGCCAAGTTCAGAGAGTCATCTCGTAGGGTGTCGGTGGTGGGTCTCTTCTCCATGGAGGTGGGTGCCACAGGTTAGCAAGGCCATTGAAATTTGAATCACACAATTAATCTCTTGTGTTCTGATTCCATACATGTCTTTTTCATTATAATTTGGATTCTCATCTAAACTTCTCTTTGCTGGTGAGAAAACAAACCTGTCTGGTCTTCTCATGTTTATAGTTTGTATTTTAATTAAGTAAATTGGCATTTGGGTTTATGTATTGGGCTCACGTACTCTGGGTTCATGCGAGTCTCTTCACAAGGAACAAATCCATCTCAGGGGGTTGAATACATCAAATTTCAGCGGCTGAAAATCTGTGGGCTCTACTTTAAGTTCATCCAGGGAAGTGCCAAATTGTGAGGCTCTTTGGCAAGCAGCCAGCCAACCCCCCCACATGACACCCTTATAGCTGTACTTTTAAGTCCAACAGAACTCCCTGAAAATTTTGGTATGAATAATCTTACCATGACTGTTAGTAATACTTCTTCACTTTGGACACCTTTACTACTCAGTAGGTTATTTAAACTGTTGGGGTTTGATTTTGTTTTGTTTTGTCAAACATGAATGGAGGAAAGTGGTCATAATTTTTGCTTCACCTTGAATTGTTTCCTACCAATCAAGCAGACATTTTATGCCTACACACAGCTCCTTAGGTCCAGGGTCCCAATTGCTACATAAGCCCCTTTAAACTGGGGGAAATCATCACTCTCACTCCAAGAACATGGGAACTAACAGCAGCGAAAATTGGTAATATTCCCCATGCACAAGGTTAAAAACACGAGTAGAATATCTTGATACTATAGCTGGGGGGGGTCATGTAAACATGATACAGCAGAAACAAGCCCTCTATACCTTTAGATTTGTCAGTGAGTTCTTCTAATGAACCTGTCGGATGCTTGTTACTACAAAATAAATGACTTTTGGCTGTTGTTTTTTTTTTTTTTGCCCTGATTAAAAAGAAAGCAAAACTATAATGTTATTCTTGAACAAATTTTAAACGATATCATCATTGTTAATGCCTTTTTTTACAATTCAGTTCATCACTGCAGGCAAATCAGTTTCTCATTCATAAATACTCAGATTGTCAAAACAATGTACAAGCTCGTTTATCATCATGTAATATATCTTAGAAAACAATCATAACATAAAAAAGACTGTGTCTTATGTAAAGGACAGCCTATTTTGAAATATTTTGAATAACCTGATTGGTTATCAGTAATTTGTTGCTATGAGCAACAAAATATTTTATTATTAACCCTTCAGGATTTTAGTAGCATTGTATGCTGGAACTGAATTTCTGAGCTGTTTTGTTTTTTGTCTTGTTTTGTTTTGTTTTGTTGTTTAGTTTGGTACTTTCTGTTTTTCAGGTAGGGCAATTTAACTTTCTTACCTAAACATCTTCCTGTTCAGAATTTTTAAAAAATTTATAACATACACAAATCACACAAGATTATGTAATATTACTTGGTGTATTAGTTAGAATGCCTAGTTGCAAAGAAGAGTAACAAATGCTGGTTGACTTAATCAAAAGAGAATTTACTGACAGTGTATTAGTTCCCAAGGATGGCTGTAACAAAATGCCACAAACTAGGTGGCTTAAAACAACAGAAGTTTATTGTCTCACAGTTCTGAAAGCTGGAAGTCCAAAATCAAGATGTTGGCAGGCCATGCTTCTTCTGAAGGCCCTAGCAAAGAACCCTTCCTTGCCTCTTCCAGCTTCTGGCGGTTCCTGGCAATCCTGGGCATTCCTTAGCTTATAGATGGATCACTCCAATCCTATGGCATTCTCATTCTATGTGTCAATTTTCTTCTCTTCTCACAACATCAGTAATATTGGATTAGGATCCACCTCTAATCCAGCATGACCTTATCTTAACTTGCTTATGTAAAGACCTTGTTTCCAAATAAGGTCATATTCAAAGGTACCAAAGGCTAAGGACCAGCCTGAAAATAGTAAGTCCAGAGGGCTAAGGCACAGGAACATGTTTGTTAGCACGTGTTGATTAGCACATGCTGCAGAGATGTATGATCCACAGTCTTCCATCAGTCACTATGTTGTTTACAAACTCCTCTAAGAGTTGCAAGACTGGGCATCTGAATGGGCAGCCAAGTTTGGGTCACACATGCCCAACACTTGACAGCACTGGAGCAGGAAACAGGAGACTGTTTTCTTCAACTTCTATATTGCGAGGAGACCCCAGATTTAGCACTCCAACAGAGAAGAGGTCAGTCCCCAAAAGGAACCAGATGCTATTGCAAAGGTGGACAGGAGTCTGAGCTGCCAAAAATGAAACTACTCTACATTCCCCATTTTATGGCTGCTTACAAACAATGTATAACCAAAACACACAAGCAAACAAACAAACAAACAAAAACAGATTGCATAACTCTTCAGGGTACACAAGGAATCAGATACACAAATCCAAAACACTTGTCAAAACCTTTGGGCCCAGATGTATTTCAGAATTCAGAATTTTTCAGATTTTAAAAAGATAATATAATGTACATACCATGTATTATATAACAGCCCAGCAGAGTATGCGACAACACCCTGCAATAAAACGCATAAACATTTCTGCAGTGAATTGTTTGAATAGACACACTAAATGATAGAAAAGAACAAAAATAATCCCATGTCAGTTTAGGTCAGGTTTAGGCACTAAATGAGTTTAGATCAGATCAGGTTTTGCTACCAAATGCTATTTTTAAAAACGGGGGGTTTTCAGAACTTTGTGGATTACAGACCTACAGATAAGGGATTGTGGACTGTACTTTTCCCTGACACAGCCTAAGAAGGAAAGGGAAAACCCGGAAAGGGGCAGTTCTCTTCCAATCAGGTCATTTAAAGATATGTTCATGACATACATAGTTCAAATGAAAGTTACATATCTTCACATCAACCACATTTATATCTATAATATTAAAATTTAGAGATCTATAGTTATTTATTTATTGGTCGTGAATTATTGTCATTTTTCCTCAAAATGTAAAGGAAAAAGTAATCTCTTAAGTGATCTTCATCTGCATTATGTAAGAATCCAATTTTACTCTATGAATATGACGATTACATGGAAGAAAGGAGATAAATTATTTATGCCCAATATCAAAATGATTTGATTTTTCTTCGTTCTGCTTTGGTTTTTGATGGTCCATATACTGTCCTGCTCAGAGTATAACAAGACCCAAGTCACAGAGGGGAGAATTACGGTTCCTCTTTCAGAAATAAATTTTAACAAAAAACTACTTTAACATGTGTGAGTTGCTACTGAGAGAAATAAAGAAGACTGAAATAAATGACATATCAGATTAATGGATTAGAAGACCTACTATTGTTCAGATGTCAGTTATCACTAATTTAATCTATAGATTCAATACAACCTTAAGCAAAATTCCAGCAGTGTTTTTGTTTGTTTGTTTGTTTGTTTTTTAGAAATTGATATGTTGATTCTGAAATTTAAATTTATATGGAAATGCAAAGGGTCTGGAATTATAGTCAAGATAATTTTTAAAAAGAAAAAAATTGAAGGACTATTCTACCTGATTTCAAGACAGTATAGAGCTCCAGTAATCAAGTCAACTATAATTTAATATATATATAGTCATGGGATGTGGAGTACAGCATAAGGAATAGTCAATGGAATTGTAACAGCTGTATACGATGTCAGATGAGTAGATTGGGGGAAGGAGGGTTACCACTTGGTGTGTGTGTGTGGCGGGGGGTAAATGTCTAACTATTACATTATTTTGTACACCTGAAACTAATTTTAAAAAAAGAAAAGACATACGAAGAATGGAACCGTCTTGAATGTCCAGAAATAGACCTACACATATATGTCAATTGATTTTTGACAATTACTGTACAACACAGTTATTTAAAAAACTTGGTTTTGGAACAACTATACGTTTACAAGAAGAAAGAAAATTCAGAACTCTACCTAACACCATATGCAAAAATTGACTCAATATGAATCAGAGACCTAAACATAAAATATAATATTATAAAATTACTTTTAAAAGTAGAAGAAAAAAATTGTGTGACCTGGCAAAGATTTCTTATATAAGACACAAAAAGTATGAATCATGGAAGAGAGAAAATACAAAGTGGACGTCATCAAAATTAAAAACCTCTGTTCTTTGAAAGACACCACTAAGACAAGCCACAGACTAGGAGAACATATTTGCAAAATATACAAAGATCTGATAAAGACTTGTATCCAGAATATATATATAAAAACTCTTGCAACTCAATAATAAGACAAGCTATCTATTTTTAAAAACTAAGCAAAAGATTTGAACAGACACTTCACAAAAGAAGATATACAAATGGCCAATAAGCACAAAAAATATACATTCAACGTCATTAGTCATCAGGGAAATGCAAATTAAAACCACAAAATATAAACTCTCATCAGAACAGCACAAATTTTATTTTAAAGACTGACAATATCAAGGTTTGGTGAGAACCATTTTGGCACAGTTGAGCAATTTCTTAAAATGTTAAACATGCACTTACCCTATGACCCAACAATTCCACCCTTGGGTTTTTATCCAAGAGAAATGAAAACATGTCAACACAAAGACTTGTACAGTCATGTGTTGCTTAACAACAAGAATACATCCTGAGAACTGTGTCATTGTGCAAACACCATAGAGTTCACAAACCGACGTGAACCAATACAAACCTTACAGCTACTGCACAGCTATATGGCACAGTGTATTGCTCCAAGGCTACAAACCTCTAAAACATGTTACTGTCCTGAAGATTGTAGGCAATTGTAACACAGTGGTATTTGTGTGTCTAAATACAGAACATGGACAGTAAGAATACAGTATAAAATAAAAAATGGTCCACCTGCATAGGGCACTTACCATGAATGAGCTTGCAGGACGGGAATTGCACTGGGTGAGTCAGTGAGTGAGTGGTGAGTGAATGTGAAGGCCGAGGACATACTGTCCACTACTGTACACTTTATAAACAGTGCCCCACAAGCCCTCCCCCTGCTTTCTTCTGACAAGGTCAGAAATAGAACATCGAAGCTGTCAATGCTGCTCCATGATCAGGGATGTGGGCTGGATTGATTGGAAATATCGAGGAGAAACTGGCTGGCTGAGGCCTAGATCACCGTAATGGTGATGTAGGAGGGAGTGAAAGGTGGCCTGAGGATCAGTAGGAATAAGCAGCAAAGATGGAGAGTGAAACGAACATAGAGGATTATCATGGCAATGTGGTTTGGGCTACTGCATGATGGAGCAGAAGTCCGATTAAGGAACTTGGTGGTATTCAAAAAAAAAAAAAAAAAAAGAGGGTTTTTAACACAGAGAGGGTATAAAACTGAGGACCGAATATTTGATTTTGGAAATTGGTGTTTGGTTCCATTGACCTCTCTGGCACAAAGGGCTCTGTCTGCCATTGAATTGATGAAAGTAATAAAACTTATCTATGCTTTACATCATTACTGCCTGAAAATCTTTCCAAAGTACGGGACAGGCTGGCTCCACACGAGCACAGAAAGCTCCTACTGAAGTGACGGTGGCCCTTAATACTTGGTAAGGGAGCTCCTGTGGACCTGTGTCCTTGTACCGCATCTTAGGCCCTCAACAAAGAATTTACAGCAAGGTACTGCAAAGCCCATCAAGCCAGCTCTGGGAGGGCTGTAGTGCCCTCTGAATACGCAGCACTGTGGGGACAGGCTCCTCTGTGCTGAAACAGGCCCGTGCCTGACTGGCCGGGATGGAATCCGTGCACTCAAACCTGAGGTGCTGTGAGCGACAGGGAAGCTACCGCCAAGCCCCACAAGATATTCAGAAGGAATATCTTTTTCTCTGACAAGAACCACATCTCCTTCCATTTCTTACAGGAAATTCAGCTCCATTATAATCGCATGGGACCACCATCCTATATGTGGTCCTTTGTTTATGGAAATGTCCTTATGTGGTTCATGACTGTACACAAATATTTATAGGAACTTTATCCACAATAGCTAAAAGCTGGAAACAACCCAAGTGTCCATCAACAAGTGAATGGATAAACAGATTGTTGTATATTCATAGATCAGCAATAAAAAAAGAATGTACTTTGAATGTTTGGTAGAATTCACTAATGAAGCCATCTGGTCCTGGACTTTGGCTTTAGGGGAGGTTTTGGATGATTGTTTCAATTTCCCTGCTGTTTATCGGTCTATTTAGATTTTCCAGGTCTTTCTGATTCAATCTAGGAAGGTTATGTATTTCTAAAAACTTGTCCATTTCTTCTAGGTTATTGAATTTGGTGGCATATAGTCCTTCATAGTATTCATATATGATCCTTTTTATTTCTGTAGTATCCATCATAATTTCTCCTCTTTCATTTGTTTTTATTTGTGTCTTTTCTCTTTTTTCCTTGGTGGGTCTAGCCAGGGGTTTGTCAATTTATTTATCTTTTCAAAGAGCTAGCTTTTTGTTGAAAAAATAGAAAAAACATTAATTTTTTTCTGTTGTCTTTTTTTCTTTATTTCATTTAATTCTGCTCTAATTTTTATTATTTCTTTCCTTCTGCTGACTTTGAGTTTCATTTGTTCTTTTTTTAATTCTTTAAGATGTAATATTAGGTTGTTTTCTGAAAACATTTATCCATAAAGATATATGTACCCCTATGTTCACTGCAGCATTATTCATGGTGTCCAAGACAAGGAAAGAACCAAAATGTCCTTCAATAAATGATTGGATAAAGAAGATGTGGTACATGTATACAGTGAAATATTATTCAACCATAAAAAAGATGAGAGGCAGCCGGATGGCTCAGATGGTTAGAGCGCAAGCTCTTAGCAACAAGGTTGCCAGTACAATTCCCACATTGGATGGTGGGCTGCGTCCCCTGCAACTAAAGATTGAAATGGCAACTGGACTTGGAGCTGAGCTGCGCCCTCCACAACTAGATTGAAGGACAACGGTTTGGAGTTGATGTGCTCTGGAGAAACACACTGTCCCCCAATAACCCCCAATAAAATTTATTTTAAAAAAATAGAAAAGATGAAATACTGTCATTTGTGACAATATGGATGGATCTTAAGATTACTATGCTAAGCGAAATAAGTCAGAAAAAGTCGAGAACTTCACTCATATTTGAGATATAAAACTGAAAGCAACAAACGAAAAAGACAAACAAAGAAATAAAACTCATAGACACAGACAACAGTTTAGTGGTTACCAGAGAGTAAGAGGGTGGGGGAGGGGTGAATGGTAGAAGAGCATAAAGGAGGTCAAATATATGATGATGGAAGGAGATTTGACTTTCGGTGGTGAGTGGACAATGTAATATATAAATGATGTATTGTAGAAATATACATTTGAACCCTATATTATTTTATCAACCAATGTCACCTCAATAAATTTAATAAAAATTTAAAAGAAGAAGAGGGAAGTTTGGACACAGGGGAGAATACCACGTGAAGATGGTGGTAGAGTTTGGAGTGATGTACCTACAAGCTAAGGAATACCAAGGATTGCTGCCAACCACCAGAAGCTAGAAGAGGCAAGGAAGGACCCTCCCCTAGAGTCTTCGGAGGGAGTGTAGCCCTGCTGACTCCTTGACATTGGATTTCTAGCCTCAAGAACTGTGAGAGAATACACTTCAGTAGTTTTATGCAAAAAAAAATGTACTATTGATACATGCAACATCATGGATGAATCTGAAAAATGTAATACTTAGTGAAAGACGCCAGACTCAAAAGAATATGAAACCATCCACATGAAACTCTAGAAAAGATTAATCTTTGGGACAGGAGCAGATTAATAGTTTCCTGAGGCTGATGGGGGCAGGGAGATAGATTGGGAAGGGGCACAAAGGACCCTTTTGGGGTGATACAAATGTTCTGTATTTTGATTGTGTTTACTTGAAGTGTCCATTGCTCAGAATTCATTGAATTTTGCACTTAAAATGAATTCATTTTTATTGTATGTAAATGACACCTCCCTAGTGTTGATTTTTAAAACAGCTTTAATAACTCTGGTCACTGACACTTTAATATTCCAGGGCAAGGCGAGACGAGGTCTCTTCTTAACAACGCTCTTATAAGTCCATCTCTGAGGTCAGTGTGCTTCGGATCAACAGCAAATCAGCATTTAAAATAATAATAGAGAGATTTAGTGACTCATTCCTTCATGTATTCAGTCATTCAGCCATTCGTTCATTGAGTTAATAAACATTATAGAACACTTACAATGTGCCATGTGCTGGACACTGGGGATACAAAGAAGAATAAAAACACCCTACTCTTGAAGAACTCAGTTATCATAAAGGAAAGAAGCAAGTAAACAAATACTTAAAATAGCCTGTGGATGGTGCCTCCCCATAGAGATTTATTCAAAGTAGCAGGGAGAAGAGAGTGGCTGCTTATGATGAGGCATTGCTCGGTGATAGTGGCATTCGGGCTTGAGCCTCTAGAATAAGCAGCCTTTCTCTAGAAGGATTGGTGGCAAGGATTAGGGAACAGAGATTGATATTTCCTAGGCAAAGAGAATAACATATCCAAAGACATGGAAGTGTGAAAAAAAATAGCATGTTTCTGACAATATTGGCGATCCAGGGTAATTGGTGATTGGTTGCCTAGGGTTATTGGGGAGGGCAGAGGAAAAGCCTAGAAGAAAATACAGGGCCAGATAATAAATAGCCTTGTGAACCATGGCAGAAATTTAGATGTTAGCCTATGGGAAATACAAAGCCAATTGAAAGTTTTTAAGGGGTGGCCGGTGAGCTCAGTTGGTTAGAGCGTGGGGCTCTTAACCGCAAGATCACCGGTTTGATCCCCACATGGGCCACTGTGAGCTGCGCCTTCCACATCTAGATTGAAACAACTACTTGACTTGGAGCTGATGGATTGCGGAAAAACACACTTAAAATAAATAAAAGTTTTAAAAAACAATTTAAGCAAAGAAATAGTAATAATACTATTTGTGTTTGTAAACAGGGCATTAATAACCATATTCCTGGGGGTGGAATTTATTAATATGAAAAGGGAGACCAATCAGGTGGCTTGCCTGAGTTAAGGCAAAGGTGGTAGAACAAGAAAAAAAGGAGTGGCTTCCAAAGATATTTGAAAAGGATAATGAACTGAAATAGTAGCTGAGGAAATGTGAAAACTCAATCACTACTATACACCAGTAAGTGTGGAGGAGAGTATGAGAGGGAAAATGACATTTAAAAATTTAGCTTATTTATATATGCTTCTCCTTTTTATATAAATGGATTTGGGAGTGCCTTGCAGGGGTAGGAACATTGCAATGGGCTAAATAAATAAAATAAATGGGGGAATGCAGGTGAAGAGAAATAAGTTGAAGTCAAGATTAAAAGTAGCACTCAAAATGCACACTGTATGATTTATTTCATTCCTTGATATGAGACAGGTTTGGCTTGGAATTTCTTTCTTTCTTTCTTTCTTTCTTTTTTTTTACTGTTTCTAAATCTGCATTTATTCTTGATAAAGTGGGAGTGTTTAAGAGGTTACCAGAAAGAAAATCTTTCTAGAGAGTTATTCAAGGCATTCTAAGAAGAGGATACAAATCCTAAGAAAGTTGTGTGGGAGATAAAGAAAAAAATAGAGGCTCTGTACTTTTTACTTTAATCACTTAAAGATTATGAGCTAATATATATAATTCACAAAATTAATCTGAAAATATAATATATGATATGATATAAATATTACATATGTGTAGTCTGCTTGTTATGCCACTAGGAAACAGGTGTACAAAGAAAATATTGGCAAACTGGTACATTTGCTCTTTCAACTATATTCACAAAAGCAAACAGAACTGAAATACATTGAAAAGACTTTAAAAATATGGCTTGGAGTTTCTTAATGACCAGAGCACAAAGACAATCTCAGTGAAGATCCACAACGCCCAAAAGGTAAAAGTAAGAAAACTGTGAGAAAAATCCAGCTTTCCCTGGCGCTGAGAATGGAAAGAAATGTCTCCTGTATAAAAGGGTCAGTGTTTAATACATGGCAATGTGGAAGAGCCATTGTCACAAGTGGGCAAATGAAAATATACATCCAGAATTCAAGAGAGAGGTTGAGCTCGGCAGCCCACACTTGGGAATCATGGCCAATAGGTGTTGTGTGTGTTCATCAGATATTTTCATTGTTACCTCATACACCACCCCAAGATGTTTATTAGCAGTGGGAAGAATGTGTTCTGTTAACAGTGGGAATATTAAAGATTACTGATAAAAGACTATGTCATTTCATTCTGTTTTTCAAAAGGAACTTCAGACGATTCTAAAACCTCCATTTGCACGGTGAGATTCTCTGTATCAGAGTGGTCCCACTGTTAGCACCACTTCTGTACTTAAAATTGTCCAAGTCCATCTAAAACCAACAGCAAAGGTATATTCTAGTCCCTGTTGTGTGGAACCATCACTGAGAATACTCGTGTCACCACTTCCTCTAATGCTGTGCATGTGTCAAGTTAAATCAGTCCTGAACTAAGGATTTCAGAATAAAAGGGCAATATTCAGCCACGACCCAAACTTATTTTTTTAAGACGACTAACGCTCACCATATGCTATTCTATGTTTCCTTTAAAAGTAAGATAAACTTTCAGATTTTCTCTCTTGCTGACTTAGAGAAAGTAAATGTATGCAGGTGATTTAAAGTCTTGACTAACTCCATTCTCATTTTGAACAGCTATCAGCGTCACACACAAAATCAAAGTATGGACTTGGAGAATCCATATGCGTTTGAAAGACATTTAGGGGAATTCATTACTGCTGTTTAACTTTTTAAGCACATCCTGATGGCATCTGCCTACAATTCCCTAGAAACCACTGGATTCAAATCTTTATCAGTTTCAAATATAATATCTCTGAAACCATCTGGTCCTTAGCTGTTCAGGGGCTACAGTGAAGCAAAACCCTTCTAGTAGCTCTATATATCTTTTGATTAGCTAAAGTGTTTTTCTCTTTACCGTTAGAACATATCAAAACTTCCACATTATTTTAGGCATTCTTGACTCTATGAAAACAATACTTTGAAATATGTCCGCCATGATTTACACTGGATTTGCACTTACAATTAAAACACATAACAATAATATACATTTAGCAGTGTGTCTTTATGCTGTAACACTACTGTTATGCCATCCTGAAGTGAATAGAAATTCAATTTCCCTGTCACCCAGTAATGAGTTTCGAGGTCAACAAAATTGAAAGGAAAATGTTGGCGTTCATTGTCATCTGAGCTTACCATACCCTTTCTTTTTTAAAGCAAAAATATGATATTAATAAACAGTTATACAGGCACAGTAAGGAAAAATGAATTTCAAAGAACAGCTGTTGTGAGTGTTGTATTTTACTTTCTGGTTCAGTACATTTTTATCTTGAGTAATAGCTTAGAAGATTAACCAGCGATTCCTTTCATAAACTTGAACACGTACCTCACAGTAGAAAACAAATTGGCATTTGGAGTTCCTGGATAAAGTGCTATTCAAAGTGGCTCCATAGTCATTAAAACATAGTTCATTTTGTGAATGGCATCAGCAAAAAATCTTTCTCGTGTAAAGAAAGCAGTAGGAAGAAACTTTAAGTCAAAGGCAAGTTCTTCTGGTCCCTCATCCACAATGTTTATCCCAGTGGGATATGATACAGTCTGTGCAATTGCTGTGTTTCACAATAATTATAAAGAGAAATAACATGTGGTATGAATAGAACATGTAACAAAGAACAGCAGTAGATGATAAAATAAACCACTGGTTATGTCAAAACTAATAACTTATTTACTCATGCAGAGTCAATGAGTTAAGAGGTCAGATGAGCCCCGTTGTTTAAGCCTTCCTAATAGTACACGTGGCTTTTCTAGTTCATCATTTTCAACGGTTCCTTTAGAACCATTTTAAGGATTATGTGAAATTGACTGGATTTCATTAACGGCTCATGTAAGAACATGTGCTCATATCTTTGAAAGGAAGGTCCAAGATAGTCAATGTAAGAATTTGCCTTTTTGCAGCTTCTGGCAAGAGGTGGAGCATTGTCAGACCTCTTGTCATAAATACAGCATTCACTATCAAAGAAAACAGCATCCATCTTTTTTAGGAATAAAGTAATTGTACAGTATGTCACCCAAAGCATCTTTAAAATGTTATGTATCATGGTGTACTTAAACAAAAACCATGCAGTTCTCATTGATCTTCCCATTTTACTTTGATTTAAAATGCAGATCTTTTCTTCCTATTGAAATCTTTGCATTTTTATGCATAAATATATAGGGGGAAATCCATTTCAGACATATGTAGTCTCATAAATGATGTTTAGTAGTTGAAACAGTATGCACTTATGTCATGGATTGAACATCCTCCTTTATTAGAATGCTATTTATTGCCACCAGCTGCACTGCTTAGCTAAGAAAGTTCTTGACACCAGGGATTGCTTTTCAGCACCACTGCTTCCGGCTGCGAACAGGAGCTGCTATTTCCAAATGAAGCCACCCCTCTGATGCTCTTCCTTCTGCTACACAGACACCTCTTGTCATTGTGATGCTGGAGAATTGATGGGGGATGGGGCCGCACCCCACTCATGCTCTACAATCTCCCAGGCTGTAAATCTCCCATGGCTTTGAGATTTCTCACTGAATAACACTGGCCTGAGTGCTGTCAAAAGCATTTGGGGAATCTACTCCACAGTAATGGATTTTTCAAAATGAAGATGTGAATTTAGCTTGTGATCAAAGGATGCTTCAGAGTCATGGGCGTGCATTTCAGAAAAGAAGTGTGGTGCATATCACGGTAGACGTTGGTCTCTCTTTTACTACACTTTACAGCAGGGAAAACTAGACAAAGGTAATTACTCTTCTTCTGTTAAAGACTATTATTACACTTGCATGAACAGTTCACCCTGCTGTTATTTTCTCTGCTGCCTGCACCGATGACATCTAGACCATCCAAGCAGGGAAGTTATAGGGGCGTCTCAGCTCATTTCCAACTGCACAGTAAGTCCACTTTGAAAGGTAATCTTCCAAACCACAAACGTGTATGCCAACACGCCAGCACGTTCCATTATTTGTTGACAGGATCTGTGTCCATGTCTTCTGCACGCCAGTTTGAACACTGGCTCCTTTTTTAATTCCTCCACACATAATTGGGCTCCCAGAGCCCACCGAGCTAAGTAGCAGACAGTGACAGGAGGAGACCTCCCGCTGTTAACATGGAAATGGAATTTTCTTGCTCTCCTCTAGAAAGGACATTCCCTCTAGGTCAAGGTTGAGGCTTTCTGCAGTGTGAGGAGGGCGAGCTTACGCAGAAGATACCCTAACCTGTGATCCTGGAGAACTCTCTTGAAGTGGTGTCAGGCCCTCAAGCTTTTCTAAGCAGCAAATATTTCCTCTTGACTAAACAAGAGGAAAAGCAGAAAATTGATTTCTAGACACGACCTTTAAGATACAGACTGAAAATTAGAACTTCAGGGCATTCTTTGCCCCAACCAAAAGCTCAGGCAAAAACAGACTCTGAGTGGTCTTCATTTCAGGCTTAGAAATGCAGCTCTTCAACCTGTGGTCCCCTTTGAAATAAAGCCACTGCTCCCCTCCTTGGATTTTGCTTCTCATTCAATAAGGGATTGGGTTAAAACAATACAGTCATGTGGCCATTATTTACAATAACGTTCATCAGAGGTTCACCAACCATTCATCAGGCAAACATCTGCATCATGACAGGGCAGAAACCAGAGCACAAATTGTCACCTCTTGTTTTCCTGGTGCCATCCACTGGCTCAAAGATGCTGACAGAGATGGGTGCCTGACACCCAACTTGTTTTTTTGTTTTGTTTTGTTTCCTATTGGGCCAATCTCTAATGTCAGATTGGGTAGAAAGAGCACAAAGAATAATGTGGATTCAGAACACGCCATGGCAGAGCGAAATGCTGAACTTAAAAGAGGCCAGGTGTTTCTGTCTGTATATATGTCCATGTTGGCAATACGAGCCTGGGAAGAGTCACCTTCCAGACTTCAGAGACTCTGAACCTCCTACATGTTCACCATCTAGGAAAGAAAGAAGAGGAGAAAGAAAGAAGAGGAGTGATGGGGTTTGGGTAGAATTACTTATTTTTTCTGAAAAGTACATTAATTAAAAACTAAAGGAACTCATCTTAGGTCACTTCAAAAAGTGCCCCAAGTGTATGAGCTCTTTAATGAAGTTAAAAATAGATAAAATATTTTAAACAATTAAAGAATGAGGATCAAGTTTTCTGTTTGTTTGTTTGTTTTTGTTTTTATAAGGTCAGGGGGGAGGTTACCAGGAAGAGGCAAACCACACTGACACTAGAAATGGAATCTCAAAATGTAAGTTGAGTACATGACTTGCGGAAGTCAGAAGAAATGTGGTTACTGTCTTCTTTCAAAAAAATATTTTATCTGAAATGTCATGTAGCTGAATGTGACCAATTCATTTAATATTCACTGGTGATATTAGCAACATACATTTTGGGTAGAAAAAAATATGGAAATTAAAAAATGTTCAAAAAGAATTTTGAGCCTGTTTTCTTCTGTTTTGTGGCAGTGATTTGAATTCATTCTGTAATATGTATTCAGAAAACATTGTGTGCCTACTATGAGTCAGATATTGTACTAGGTGCCATAGATCTTTAAATTCTGAATTTCTAGGATATTACCTTCAGCTGTCACTCTGATACTATACAACAAATTTTTGAGGAGCCTATTGAACCAATTATAGGAAAGTCTATCCTCATTTTCTTCATGTTGTAAGCTGCCTTCTAGAGGGTGTCTACAATTTATATAACTTCTCCTAAACTTCTTCAACCTATTTCGTCTTTTTTATTATCTGTAATAAATTTCCTTACTTTAAAGTTCCCAAGTAAGTTTGATGTAGGAATTATAGAAATTAAATAATTGGAGTTACCAGAGGGTTGTTAGTTTTCCCAGCTTTATCAAAGAAAGAATATTTAACAAATAACTAAAGCTAATTTTCACCTCAGGAAAATAAATCAATTAATTGATATTCTAATATCCTGCCAGAAATTCTTCATTTATTATATCAGATCGGCAGAATAAACATCACTAGATGGCACTAATAATTAGCATTCATCTCAAATGAACCCAGTAGAATTAAGTGACTTGATCTACAAGATTTTGTCTAGTTGCAAGATGGTAAAATAAACAATTTCAGCAACTATACCAAATGCAATAACAGAACAAAGTCAACTTAAAGTATGTGCAACCATAGCCAGACTATCTAAGCTGCAATTCTGTTTGCTGTTTAGTAACCTTGTGACCTTGGACAAGTTGCACAACTTCTCAACACCTCATCTGTAAAGTAGGTATAGTAGCCTATATCTACTGCATATGAGGTCTGCCAATTAAGTTTGAAAACTCATCCTAGAAAAAATGCTACAAACCTCATTGCTGAATATCATTACTGTCAACTTCGAAGTACTCCCCTTGGGAAGGTATGCACCGACGCCATCACCTAGTCCATCCTTCAAAGCAATTTTGGAACTCTCTTTCTGGAATGGCTATCAGAGCTATCGTCGTATTACCTTTGATGTCCTGAATGTCATCAAAATATCTTTCAATATTTCCTTTATCTTTAGGTAAAGAAAGAAGTCATTGGGGGCCAGATCAGGTGAGTAGGGAGGGTGTTCCAATACAGTTATTTCTTTAGCTAAAAACTCCCTCACAGACAGTGCTGTGTGAGCTGGTGCATTGTCATGATGCAAGAGCCATGAATTGTTGGCGAAAAGTTCAGGTGTCTAACTTTTTCATGCAGCCTTTTCAGTACTTCCAAATAGTAAACTTGGTTAACTATTTGTCCAGTTGGTATAAATTCATTATGAATAATTCTACTGATATATATAAAAAAAAGGTTAGCAACATTGGTGCAACAAGTTCGTGAACTTAATTGTCACACCACATAGCATTGTCCTGAGGAATAAATTGTTTTATATGTGCTAAACACACAATAACTGTTAGGTATGTTTATTATGATGTCAAAAATATGATGAATATACATAGAAGAATTTGCAGCTATCTTTTGCTTAGCAATGGCATAAAATGTACTCTACACCTCTATACCATTATTTAATGTGGAAACTTAGCTTTCCTGGGTAGATTAATCTCTTTTCTCCAAATGTTACCCTCATGTTTCATTTCACTGCTTACTAAGACCAAATACATGCTTTCTCCCCCACTTAAAGCACTCCTAAAACCCCTCCTCTCCCATAGAACATAGCCTGACTTGTATAAGTAAGATGATAAATCTCTCTCCCCTTCAGTTTCAACAAGCTACTTACACAACACAAACATAAAGCACACCAAAGCTTGTAAGTCAATGTTTACATTACATCCTAAGTGAATGTTTTTTGCAATGTGCACAGTTTAAAATGTAGGCTTCTTGCCAGAGCACGAGTTTTGTCTGCTTAATTTGTATCCCAAGCTCATACTTGACCATAGTTGGGGGTGGGGGTACTGTGTACTTTCCTGAAGGTGGATTCTTCATGATCCTGAAGTCTCAAATAGTACTTTTTACTTTCTAAAGCAGACACCAATACAGGTAATTCAGTTCTGATGGGGAGACTCAAAATTGTCGTTCTCGAATATTTTGTACTGCGTATCAACCAAAAAGTGAGGTTTGGGGGGAAGAAGACCAGAGAGTTGTCTCATCCTTCACATCTCAAGAAGTAAGCCTGACAACAACCAGGAGGCAGATCTCAGGAGAAAGAGGACAGCCATGTGAGGGACATCTTCAGTCAATCGCCAGGCCACAGCACCCTTTAAAACAGCCGTCATCTGGGTTAAAAGAACATCAGGTTTCATAAAGGGGAAGAGAAGTTGTGGCAGGTCCACCTAAGAATTGTGTATGTGAGAAAAAGCTTTCCCTTGGGAAGAGAGCCTTCATCTGACTATGACCCTAAATTATATAAATTATACCATCCAGGCTGAGCACTCTGTTTTGCCACACTCCAGGACAATTCTGAGTCTGTCCATCAGGACTGAATTACTTGTATTGGTGTCTGCTGCAGAAAGTTAAAAGGGCTATTTGAGACCTCAAAACCATAAAGAATCCACCTTAAGGAAAGCATACACAAGTAACATCATCTTAGAGGATGCTTTCCAACTTTGGCTACACATTGGAATCACCAAGATAGCTTTATAAATACTAATGCCACCTCCCACCCCAGAGGTCTGGTATAGGGTGTGGCCTGGACATCAGAATTTAAAGCTCCCCTCATGGTTCTAAAGTATAGTTGAGAAACACTAATCTATATAGTAAATAATTTTAGCACCAATCAACAGAGGCAGTAAGAATGTGCAGTGTCCTAAGCATTTCCATAACTTGGCTCTAGAGGTGAATTGACACTACATTAAAACAATAGGTCCTGGCACTGGCCCCTCAAGCCAATTTATAGATATTTATTGAGAATTTACCGTGTGCAAAATTGTAGGTCAATTCTTAAAAAAGATCAGGTGGTATTTTCATAAAGCATCACATCCGTTCTCAGAAAGTACTTTCCTTACCCTCTCCTATAACTTGTTGTCTTAATTCTTCTTCTCAGGGGGAGGCTAGCTAATTATTACTATGACAACTTTTCTCAATCCTAAGAAGGTTAAATAAAAATAAGTAGCTTTTACAGGCTGTGATTACTTGTTTGAAATTGTCAGAAATAAGGGAGAGGATATGGATATATAAACGCATTTTTTCTATGTTTCCTAATAAAACAAAACTATGAAGAAGTCAACAGGTCACAAGCATCTCAATGGACTGACTACACATACTCAGCCACCTGGTTTACTACTAGGAGCTGCAGCCTGACAAAAAGAGAAGGGATAGTGGGTAGAAAGGAAGAAAATTAAACTACAACAAGAGCAGAGGCACTAAAAGAGGACAAAGTGGAGAGTAGAGAACAGTGAAAGAGCAAAGTGGATCACTACTTTGCACAGGAAGTCTGCATTGCCTCAAGGTCATTGGTGACAGCAAAAGGCATCTCCCAGCTAATCCATTTAAAATGGAACCATAATATGATAGTAAATGGTTCAAAAGTATTTGTTTGAAACTATTTTTAATGCAAGTTAAAATTATGGAAGCAAATGTATTTTATAAATAACGAAATATATTTTATAATTCAATACATTACTTCTTAGACTCAAGAGGAGTGAATCAAGTATTGAATTTTGATGTATTGAAAGTAATTTTCCCAACAACATTGTAAGACAGCATAATACATCCACCTTTTCACATTTTACTTCAGAAGCACAATACTATCTTGGAAAATATTTGAGGTTATTCCAACTGGTATTTCCAAAGGTCTCAATAAATCCTTTATATTAACATTTTCTGTTTAGTATCTTCCTCCTTCTTGATTTCTCTTCTGTAGTTATTAATTGCACTCTACCAGATTTTTGTATGTTAAATAGTGACTTAAAATGTCATTGATACAGTTCACCAATATTACTTTCATTGATTTCATAAAATTCTACAACTTTTGAAAGCTATGTGATTTTTCTTTGCAATTGATTTGTATTATATTGTATCATATTATTGGCTTTTCATAATTTTTCATAGACTGACCAGGGTATTAAGGTCATATAGGATGGGCCCATATGAAAGTTCTGCAGAGCCAGGAAAGATAGTTGAATGGGGACTAATTGTATAAGTGGTAGTTCAGTAATGGAGGTTTCTATGTAACAACCACTTTTTCCTAAACTGCCTGATAACTTCAGAACTTGGACATAAATAATAAAATGATAAAGTTCTCATGCATAAAAACCATGTTTCAAGGTGAATCCAGATATTTTGCCTCCTTACTCCTTTATCTCCCACACCTAGGATAGTTACTGGCTACCTTGGGAGGTAAGAATCTCTTGTAAAATCAGAAGTAACTCCCATTATATTCTTCCACAGATGAATGTTGAAGTAATAGAAGTAAGTCATTTTATAGGAAATTATCTAATAGATACCCAAAAATTAATTTCTAAAGGGGCACCATTCCAAGAGCTAAAAAGGTATACTCATGATTGAATGTATGTTATAGAAGTTATTAATAACCAGAATTATAAATAGCTGGGTATAAAAGTAATTACTAGTGCCTGCATGATTAAATAACTTTAAATCCACCACTGAAATGGCTCTTCTTACTCAGTAGAAGTTATCTTACATGAGTTAAGAAAGTTCAATGAAAGGTCATAAACACCATGGAAGCTGGACATGGAAACATCCAAGAGAAGCCTGCTGCTTACATCATTGGAAACTCCTATTCCTATTAGCAGAAACACATCATTTGCTGCAATGAAGGCATGTGCCCTATACATTGTTTGCTATCATATTTAACTGGAACATTCTTCTTAGTAAAGGAACAGAGAGAAGGAAACCTATCTCATTGCCCTCCCCTAAACTGACTCTTCTCATTTTTTTAGCTATAAACTCCACATAGTTAAATGTACATATATGAATAAACAGGGTAAACAATCAAAATGTTCTGAGTTTGTTGCATCAAAGTCTGATGTTGAATCTCAGAATATAAAGAAATTTCAAGTAACTTCATATCAATTAACAAAATAGAGAGCAATATAGAATAAATCTAAAAACCTCAGACTAAGTGGCAGATATCAGGCAGGATTTGCTAAAGGTGACTCACCTGCTCAAAGCACCTCTGCTTAAAAACAAAATAACATAAACAGACCAACTATCACAGTAAAACTTACAACTTAGCAGCAGAGAAAAAAAGTCAAGAAATCAATAGGCAGAGAATTACTGATTACCAAAGTATTGTTTTAATAAAAGGAACAATAAACATTGAAGAAAACATGAGAAAGAGAAGAAAATTTCTGCAACTTTCTTCATATCTCCACAGCAAGCAGTCAAGCAAAGAAAGTCCCTTTCAAGCTGAGACTTTGCAATATTCCTTTCCATCATGGAATCCCGAGTCAAG
Organism: Rhinolophus hipposideros; assembly: GCF_964194185.1. Taxonomy (NCBI): domain Eukaryota; kingdom Metazoa; phylum Chordata; class Mammalia; order Chiroptera; family Rhinolophidae; genus Rhinolophus; species Rhinolophus hipposideros. Next base: position 34,750,481 of record NC_138051.1, read on the forward strand.
TTTCTAGCCTCAAGAACCAGAAATAAGTGGCAATGTGGTCAATTTGTGCAGTCAGCCAATGCAGAGACCAGTCAACGCTGAAGAAAAATCATCCTGGGAAGCTTATTATGCCCAATTTAAAATAATAAGCCAAATGAACCAACGGACTGAGGAACAGAAAGTACTATTTCTTACTGCTTGTCTAAAGGGAATGGCTCTTATTGTGCTAAGCAATTTGTCAGAAAAAAGACAGAAAGAGCTCTCTAGTTTTATTAGCACATTAACCAGACTTTTTATAGTTGGACACAAGGCAAGATTGGTCAGAGTGAAATTCAAGAATTCCATTAGAAAAAGTGGTTAGTCGCTAACCAGACTGACTCAAGATACTGAATAATGATTGCATCGAATCTATCCAGATGTCCCAAGGACCTAAATAGTATCTGGACTCCATTTTCTGAAGTATTTTATAAGTCACCAATTGGAAATAAGTTACACTATTTTTGTTTTAAATCTAATATTATAAGCACTCTCTAAAAGGCTTATGATTTACTAATCTTCCTGATAAATCTTGGGATAAAACATTGCTGAAAGTAAAATGAATATAAAATAGTAACATTAGAGATGTTAAAGATTTATGCTAATGCAAATGTTGGCCAAAATCAATCTGTTTCAATGGTTCTTAAACTTTCACCACCAGAAGCATCATCTGGGGAGGCTTGCTAAAAATACAGGTTCTCGTGCCCCATCTTTGAAGATTTTGTTTGATTCAATAGATCTGCGATGAGGCCTAGAAATCGCTATAATTAATAATCTTAGGTAATTCTGGTACACGTCAAAGTTTGAGAGCAACACTTGTCTTTTAATGACAGTTGTAAACTTTAGGTTGTTATTCATACTAAAGGTGTTAAATATTTTCTAAGGAAAATTTAGAGGTATATTTTATTGACATGATGGTAAAAATGGGGAAAAAAATAACATTATCAAAAAGATGTGTGGTCTAAAATAAAGCAATTTCATGGAAAAATATTAAACATGAATTGAATAAATGGGATTCATATCACATTGTTAATTAGAGAAATATACTATTATAACAACCTCTTGCACAATTGCCAGAGCCATGAGTATATGTTTTGAAAGTCACATAGAACAGAGCAGGTCCAGTAGATTTACAGACATATAAGGCAGAAGAAAAAGCTTATTGTTGAAATTTTATTTGTTTCAAAGTAGTAGCTAACTAATATACCACACATACACACAAAAAAAATTACGTCCATCTTCTCAACTATATGACTGAGTTCACAAGTAAGGTTAATCCAAGAGACCAATGATAAAGAGGAAACAAAAATTCAAATGGTAACCGAGAGCTGACCCTATGCTGGATAAATCCCCAACTTCTGAGGAACTAAGATAGACTTAGAAAATATCTCTTGGCAGCAAGATGATGAGGAATCTAATTTTTTCAAATAATAAGTATGGAATATGGGATAAAATTAATAATGAGATAATAAATAAGGGATATTTCTTAATTCTAGAAGATAGTAAAATATACGAGAGCGACAATAATTAAAATAGTGTGGTACTGGACAAGAATATACAAACACTGAACAAAATAAAGTCGATGGGGAAAAAAAGATTTTCCTTGAGAATTTGTATCAATAATCCACCCTCACAAAGGTTTTATTTATGTTTATATTTATATACATATTTACTATATATTACATATATACACAATGTGTATTACACACACACACACACACACACACACACATACACACACACGGTTTAAAATACATGATCTGGTCATCTTGTCAAAAAGTTAATATGAAAAGTTATTCTGTGCAAGTAATACTACTGGGCCAGCTTGAAAAAGCAAATGCAATACTTCTCTAGAAAAACACACCCTCAATCCAAGATGCCAAGTTTCCACAAATAAAGCCTCATTGACATGAAATCACAATCCAAAATTACAAAGTACAAAAGGAAGCAACCTGCCATGATCTCAGGAACTTCACAAAAGAAAATTATCGGGGCAGGCGGTTATCTCAGTTGGGTAGAGTGCGGTGCTCTTAACAACAAGGTTGCCGGTTTGATCCCCACATGGGCCACTGTGAGCTGTGTGCCCTCCACAACTAAATTGAAACAACTGTTTGACTTGGTGCTGATGGAACCTGGAAAAACACATTTAAAATAAATAAAAGTTTTTTTTAAAAGAGAAAAATTATCACACAGACTTTAAAATAAATATTTGAAATTATTTTAAAATATAAAAGGAGGAATAAAAACTGAGTTAAAGGAATTTTCAAGAGGTACCAAGCAGGTGTGAAGAAATAGAAAATAGAACTGAAGGATTACTCATAATAAAGGAAGAAAAATAAGAAGATGAAATGTATTAAAGAGGCATTAAGAGACACAGAGGATAAAATAAAAATTTCTGAAGCTTGTTTAATGGGACAAATAGAGAATATAGGAGAGGAACAATATTTAAAGTGATAATATCAAGGGAATATTCTAGAATTGAATAATTAAATTCAGGAATCACAATGAGTCCCAAAGAGAATGAATTAACATAAAGGTACCTAGACATATTGTAGTGACTTGCAGAATACTAAATCAGAGAAGGTATTTAAAAAGCGGCAAAAAAGACATATATCACCTTCATGGGAATACCTATTAGACTAATAGCACACTTCTCAATAATAACAATAAAAACCAAAGGGCAATAGTAAAATACCTTTAAAGTTCTGAGAGTAAATAATTATCCACATAAAAATCTGTAGCCAGCTAAATAATTATTCAATAAAGATAAAGAAAACTTTTAGAAAAAATAAAGAATTTATTATTAGCACACTTCTCTGGAAATCGAACATAGAAAGAATGAGTGAGGTGCAAGAAGAAATAATGAGCAAAGAAAATAATTACTATCTGGGCAATCCTAAATAAGCACCAACCAGATGTAACAATAATAGTGATGATTAATTTGGGGGGATAATATAAAATGTAGAACTATAATTTTAGACAGCAATAACTGGTAAAATAGGGAAATTAAAGTTTTATTAAATCTTTGTCAGAGGTAAAGATACTAATTACTTTAGAACTCGTTAATTCATGTATGTGTCTTCAAATTTAAAAGGTAAACACCAAAAAACTAGAAATAAACCCACTATTTTTAAATCAATAGACGGAAGAAATTGAATAAAGACTCAATCGGCCCAATAGAAGGGTAGAAAAGAGGGGGAAAAAAGAATAATAAAAAGAGCAGGGTAAGAGCATTTCTGTTTCCAACCAAGATGAAGAGGAACTGAGTTTACCCTCCTGATTGAAACAACCAAAAAAACAAGAAAAAAAAGACACAACAATTTTTGTGTCACTCTATATCAGGCAGTAAAGGTCAGTGATCTCTGAGAAATGGGAAACAAATGATATGAATCCTACTTATTCAAATTATGTGGCCCAGCTTATTGCGTTGAGACTTTCCAGGCCATAGTGCAGGGAGGTGGAACTCAGGTAGAGCCCCGAAGAGTCCCTGAGTTGAGGAGATGGAGATGAGAGTCTGAGGAGACTGGAGGAGCCAGAGTCCATAGGACCAAGTTCCAGAGAAGTGAGAGTTGTGCCTAGAGAGAACTCAGGAGAGGAGACGGTGCCCCTGATCAGTGCAAGTGTGTTAGGAAACTAGCTGAAGCCAGGAAAAGGATCATCCAAAATTATTAGAGGAAATAGTATCGGGTGCTCCTAGGGGCTAGAAATAGTTTCTGTATCCAGCAGCCAGACTGGAAAATGCAAACGTAATGGTGCATTTCACAGACTATTTGGAAGGATTTTTCATCATTAGAAAGGAATAATTAGCTCTAGAGTAAGCACTGCTCTGTTGCCACCTAACAAACCTTAAAAGCAAGACCTCGCTGAAACAACTTAGAAAAAGAACAAAGCTGAACAACTAACACTATCTGATTTCAAGACTTACTATAAAATTACAACTCAAGACCATGTAGTGAAAGAGGTCTGCTGTGAGCCTCCAAGCTGATCAGTGGCCTCTTTCTTCCAAGTTGATCTGCCCTCTCCCTGCAGGGTGGGAGCACTACCTTGCTATAACTGCTACGTGGTGGTCTAAGCAGTCTACATACGTCAATTCACATAAGCCTCTCCAAAGTCTTTTGAGGTAGCTACTAGTATTGTTAGCACCTCCATTTTACATAGAAGGAAACAGACACATAGAGACATTGCAAAACTTGCCCAATGTCATTTATCAGAGTCAGGATTCCAACACAGGCTCACCAGCTCCTGAGTGCAAGTTCTTAACTTCTATGCTATTCTACAATTTTACAAATTAAACAGAATATGGATTTTTGCCTAATAAGGAATTTGGAGGCAATAAGGACTCAAAACAATTTTTTGACAACTGTATGCCTCAATATGAGAGAAACTTCATTTTCTTTTTCTGTTTGGAGAAATACCCCATACTCGATTTGATCCCCTAAATTAATGAGGAAGCAATTTCATTTTAGGAATTTACACAACAGATATTGCACGCATGTGCATGAAGACATATGTACAAGCATATTTGTTGCTGTGTTTGTGTTCACAAAAGACTGGAAATCAATTTAAATGTTTAGCAATAGAAGACCAATTAAATAAATTACATTTCGTGTAGCAGTGATTACTTCCTTCAAAAGAGTAGGAGACATCTATATGTACTGATACATGGAATGATCTCCAAGGTATACAGTTAACTGTAAAAAGCAAGGAGCAGAAGAGTAAATGGCAGATTTTTTCCCCCGTAGCTCATCCTGATCCATTCTCTACTCTGCTCCTTGCCCTTGGAGAGCAAACTCCATGGACTAGATCACTGGGCTCCTACGTCCTCTTGCTGCTGGATGGATTTGACCAGTGAGGGACCCCAGCATGGTATCAGAGAAAAGGACAATAAGGTCTGAGTGTTCATTTCCTCCCTGCCTTGGGCCAGCTGCATCACTGCTTCTTCTTTATGAGACTTCTCCCTTGTAAGTTCAAGTAAACACTCACTTTCTCCTTTCATTGAGCCCAGGAGATGTAAAAGCTACATTGCTACCAACCTGGGTCACTGAACCATCCCCTTGGGGTTCCCCTATATTATAACTACATATTTGGTGATAATTTCTGTGTAAAGAAACTGTCCTCCAATTTCCCAAATTTCAGTGTGCCCTCTGTTTCTTCTTATGACCCAAATATGCTATTATGTTAATAAGAAAAAGAGTGGTGGAGATATATGAAGAGAATATGCAGATGATACATTTATAATAGAATATTTAAAATAGTAATAATAAATGTCAGGGAGAGAAAATAACACTGGGGTTTGGGAATGGAAAGGAGTCTTATCTTCATGGTATATATCTTTTTGTACTGTTTGAGTTTCTTACCATGTTGATGTATGAGCAATTAAGAAAAACAATAAATTAAAATATTAAGAAAATAATCCAAACTTTGTCTCCAAGATAGGAAAAATCAATGAGGAAACTGTTCCATAAAGCCCAACATCTAGTTTAAATAATGTATGTAGATGGAAATTTAGTGCATGTATGTGGTCCATAAAGATAAATTGCACATGGATAGAGATAGGTTCTCACCAAATAATATTTTGCAGATATTTCATAGGATCGAACATAGAGTGATACACATTACAGGCATTCTCTATTTTTGAATCATCTGCAACTAAGTTATTAAGGACTTTTTGTTTATTTGTTTTTTAATTGAGTCAATCTGAGTCTTTTTATACACTATTTTTCTCATGTTTGTGACCTGTTTTAGATATTTTGGTATATGGTACTTTTCACAGATATCTGTTGCTATGTACAAGGTCTGACAATTAAGTTCACGAACTCACCCTAGAAAAAGTGCTACATACCTCATTGCTGAATATCACTACAGTCATCTTCAAAGCACTCCCTTTGGGAAGCTATGCACCAAGACCAGCACCTAGTCCAACCTTCAAAGTGATTTCAGAACTCTTTCTGGAATGGCCATCAGAGCTGTCGTGGTATTACCCTTGATGTCCTGAATATCATCCAAATGTCCTCCTTTCAATATTTCCTTTATCTTCGGGTAAAGAAAGAAGTCATTGGGGGCCAGATCAGGTGAGTAAGGAGGGTGTTCCAATACAGTTATTTGTTTACTGGCTAAAAACTCCTTCACAGACAGTGCCCTGTGAACTTGTGCATTGTCATGATGCAAGAGCCATTAATTTTTGGCGAAAATTTTAGGTCATGTTTGTCTAACTTTTTCCACACAGCCTTTTCAGCACTTTCAAATAGTGAACTTGGTTAATTGTTTGTCCAGTTGGTACAAATTCATAATGATTAATCCCTGTGATATCAAAAGTTTAGCAACATTGTTTTGACTCTTGATTTGGACTGACAGAACTTTGTTGGTTGTGGAGAACTGGCTGACTTCCATTGTGCAATTCGACGCTTTGTTTCAAGTTCATATTGGTACACCCATGTTTCATCACCAGTGACAACATGGCACAAAACATCATCTTGCCTTTCCAAAAGGTCTTGGCAAACTTTGACTCTCCTTTGCTTTTGTTCATTGCTGTTGCTCGGTCAGGACCATTTTTGCACACCTGTTTTATGCCAAGATTTTCAGTTAAAATTTTCCTGTTTCTCTATCGATGTTTATTTGGTCTGCTATGCTTCTCACAGTCAGCCAAGGATTTTGATGCACAGCTCGAAGACTTTTTGCAATGTTTTCATCAGTTCTCTTGTTACTGGCACCCTGACCTCTCTTCATCAGTGACGCATTTTCTCCCCTCAGAAAAACTTTTAATCCATTTTTACACTGCCATTTTCTTCATGAAACTATCCCCATTAACTTGGACTAGCATGTCCCCCTGATTTTACTTCCACTCTTGCCAATTTGAACAAGAAATTTAGTGTTTGTTCATTGCTCTAATTAAAGCTCAGACAGTCTCGCGACGGCACACAAAATCACACAACAATAATAATGAATACCACTCAGCAAGATACCACCACAAGTGACACGAACACAGCTGTGAGACAGTGATATTTCAAGGTTATGAAATCTTACCAAGGTGTTTGTACATTGCTACCAATGTAAGCTCAGGGTAGCAAGTTCGCAAACTTGATTATCAGACCTCATATATTCCTGTCATTATTTAACAAAACCTTTTTTGTGTGTGTTTTCTGTATTAATGTTTTCAGGCTTTTTTAACATCTATTATCTTATTTAATCCACATTGTGTATGGGAAGGGAAAATAACATTACACCCATTTTATAGATGGGGGAATTAAATCTCAGAGATAGTAAATCTCTACCCCAAGAGCATGCATCCCCCAAAATAGCAGAACTGGAACTATATAACCCAGATATTGTATGAGTCTTCAAGAAAAATCTATGTCTATCAAACACAGGATGATACTTTAAAAATGTCAAGAATTAGTATAGTAATACATTAGTCAATCAGTAAAACACAAAATTATTTCCTTTATTCTTAACTAAACAAAACTATATGTTACAAAACTGCTAATTGATACAATTTATAGTATAATTTGTTTATCAAATCATTTTAGTAATTTCCAATTTTTTTTTATTTTTATTTTTTATTTTTAGGAAATGTTGACATGATCTCCCTCTGTGACATGGTGGATGGTAGCTAAATGATGCCATTGTCTGATACGGGAAATGCTCCAAATTCTCCCAATGACATTGATAGACATTGAGTGATTTGTATAAAAAACTGCTCCTAACATTAGCGATATTGCTCCTGGAGTTTATCAATTCTACAAAACAAATTATCGATTGCATTCAAAAGACTTCTAGACTTTCCAATAGTATTGAAGGTTTTATTCAATATTTCTGTTATTAACTAAGCCATGAAAATCGTTTATTGGAATGCCATAGTTAATTAGTTGTCTTATTAATTTTTAAAATCAATTTATAATTTATATACTATAACAAGTTCATTCATTTCTCCTACCCTACCCCTACTCTGGCAACCACCAATCTGTTCTCTATATCTGTGAGTTATATTTATAAACATATATGAATATATATAAGCTTGATATATAAACATATATGAGGTCTGACAATTACGTTCATGAACTTGTTGCAATGATGTTGCTAACCTTTCTGATATCAGCAGGATTGTTCATTATGAATCTGTACCAATTGGACAGTTAACCAAATTTACTATTTGGAAGTGCTGAAAAGGCTGCCTGAAAAAGACGAAAATGACTTGAATTTTGCACCAACAACTCATGGCTCTTGCATCACGACAATGCACCAGCTCACATGGCACTCACTGTCTGGGAGAAAGTTTTTATCCAGTAAAGAAATAACTGTATTGGAACACCCTCCCTACTCACCTGATCTGGCTCCCACTTTACCTGAAGATCAAGGAAATATTGAAAGGAAGACATTTTGATGACATTCAGCACATCAAGTGTGACAACTCTGATGGCCATTCCAGAAAGAGAGTTGTAAAATTGTTTTGAAGGGTGGATTAGATGCTGGTGTCAGTGCATAGCTTCCCAAGGGGAGTACTTCAAAGGTGACCATAGCGATATCAGCAATGAGGTATGTAGCACTTTTTCTAGGATGAGTTCACAAACTTAATTGGCAGACCTGTGTGTGTGTGTGTGTGTGTGTGTGTGTGTGTGTCTATTAGATTCCACATATACGAGAGATCATATAGTATTTATCTTTCTCTGTCTGACTTAATATAATGCATTTGAGGTCCATCCATGTTGTTGCACATGGGAAGATTTCATTCTTTTATGATTGAATAATATTCCATTTACCTCTCATGGTCATTTTGACTTTGGGGAAGAGCCAGAGGTCGCACAGTCCCATATCCAGTGAATAAGATGGATGAGGATGTACCATAACGTTTTTATTTGACAGAAATTACCATACCAGAAGTGATGTATGACATGGAGCATTGTCATGATAGAGGATGAAGTAAAGACACTCACAAAAGAGGACTTCCAGAACTGCGTCAGAAAGTGGCAGGAACGATGGGATAAATGTTCAAAGCAAGGGGACGTATTTTGAGGGGGATTAATGGCAATGTGTTTTTTACTGTAATATATATTTTTTTATTTAAACATTCCCATATTTTTTATCATACCATATGTAGAGACATAGATATAGATATAGTTAAAGATGTAGATATAGATATAGCTAGATATACCACAACTTCTTTATTCATTAATCCATCGATGGACACAGGCGGCTTCCATATCTTGGCTATTGTAAATAATACCGCAATGAACATGGACGTGCATATATCTTTTAGAATTAGTGATTTTTGTTTTCTTCAGATAAATATCAAGAAATTCAACTGCTGGGTGATATGGTAGTTCTAGTTTTAATTTTTTGAGGAACATTATACTGTTTTCCATAGAGGCTGTACCAATTTACATTCTCACCAACTGTGCACAAGGGTATCATTTTCTCTACATCCTTGCCAACACTTGTTGTTTCTAGTCTTTGATCAGCCATTCTAACAGGTGTGAGGTAAGATCTCATTGTGGTTTTGATTTACATTTTCTTGATTATTAATGATGTAGAACACCTTTTCATCTACTTGTTGGCCATTGCTATGTCTTCTTTGGGAAAAGTGTCTATTCATTATCTTCTGCCCATTTTTAAATCAGAGTATTTGGTTGTTTTTTGTTTTGTTTGTGTTTTTTGCTATTGAGTTGTATGAATTCTTTACCTACTTTGTATATAGCCCCTTATCAGATACATGATTTAAAATATTTTTTTCCCATTCAGTAGGTTGCCTTTTCATTTTGTTCACAGTTTCCTTTGCTGTGCAGAACTTTTTAGTGTCAAATGCAAAAAATCATCACTATGTCAAGAAGCTTACCACCTATGCTTTCTTCTAGGAGTTTTATGGATTCAGGTCTTACATTCAAGGTTTTTGTTTAGATTTAAATTATAGATACAATTCAGAGGCTAGTCACAATCTTCACTTAGACTAAATGTAACAATTATTCAAGTGTACCTTTGTATTTATAAAATGAAAACTCACTAATGACAATGAGGGTAGGTCACTCCAGGCCACATGAAATAAATCTGACTTTCAGGACTTAAACTTTCCATCACATCTTGAATCAACAGACTTGCAAGCAGTGAATGCAAAAATTAAGTTGTCTTTCTTTTTTATTTTTACTTTTTTTGGCCACAACTTAGCAAAGGCATATGCTTCAAACTCAAATGACTTCACTTCAATTTGAAATTAAGAAATGTTTTCAACCATAGTCATTTGATAATAACTTGCTTCAAAATAAGCAGCATGCTTCTTTTTAAGGGGACCCACAACCCTTAACATGTGGCTCAACAGTATGGTAAATGAAAAAACAAAGTACTCTCAAAAATGATCCCCAAATTTATTCCAGTCTGCCATTTCAGTGGTTTTGTTTCTTTGTTATTTGGGTCCCCACTTCATGGCTAAAGTTGCAAGCCCCACCATTTTCTTCTTCGTTGCAATGATGATGAACGCTCTGAGAAAGAGGAGCTGGGCTTCTGCCAAGAATCTACTTTTGACTTCAGTGTGTTGCAGCCTTCAAGATCTAAGCATTTTCTCCTCTCTCCCAGGGACCACTAGCTACCTTATTACCAAGAAGAATGACCTTTGGCAGCATAACTGCAATCCAGAATCCCACCAAATTGTAACCTTAGAGATACCAATAGTAGTGAAAAACTACTCAAGATCAGAAGATCAGAAAGACAAATGCGTTAGTACATATGTAATGCGGGGTCTCAGCTCCCGCTCCACGCATAAGAACGTAGGATACGACGAGGCCAAAAAGGAACACCAACAGAGCCACAGATAGGAGGTTCAAACCACTATAGTCTCACTAGCGGCTGGGGTGGACATACCCCAGGAAGAAGGCTCCACACGATGTGCAATCCACCGTCTGCTTCTCTGCCAACCAACCAACTCCCTAGCGTAGCCACAGTAGTTATATTAGTGGCTAATGGCTAACCAGTAATAGCCGATGGCCACCCAGCCACAGCGGATGGCCATCAGATTACAGCTGATGGCCATCTAATAACCGAGCCAGCACCTTTTCACGTGAGACCAAGAGCATGGAAACTGCTCTGTGGGACTCGGTCCCCACAACATATCTAGTCTCCAAGTCATTTGACAATATTCTTGGCTTGCAAAAAAAATCATTTTAAAGTTTCTTTTGATGTACTTTTTGCTTACAATCTTTACACTGCCAGTATTCTTAATGTGTAGGGGATTCCACCATATGAGATTACTGCCTTTATTTCATATGCAATCCATTTCATAAAATGTTGAACTAGAAACAGCCTCCTCCCACCTCACACAATCTCTATTATGCTCTTACTCAGTTTTTACTATAAGCAAAAGACCAATCAGGTATGTACGAAAAAATATTACATAAAACAGCTAAAAGGCTTGGTTATTAAAAGTGAAGGCAGATAAATAATAAACTAAAATAAATGGCTGGCTTGCTATTTAAGCTGCTTGACAACTTGGATTAAGCCAGCTTTTAACTGTCTTTTGCCATAACACTTAAATTGACTAAATAAAACAGTACTAGATAGAGTTTTTCAATATATATACATATATATATGTACATATATATATATATATATATATATATATATATATATGTGCCAGTAATTATTTAATTTCTTCAAAGTAACTTGAACTTTTAATATGTAATAATAATAATAATAATAATAATAATAATAAATTACAGCAACCATTTATCAAGAGTCTGCTACATGTTAGATACTTAACATACATTATTTCTAACCTTTACCACAATCCATCTGGGCAAAGTTTTAGCATACCCATTTTACAGAAAAGGAAACAAACTTTGAGATTTTAAGTGACCAAGGAAACCACATAATCCCATTTCTTCCAATTTTTTTCAGTTTCAGTTTATAATGTGTCAAATGAATTGTTGGTTTAGTCATTCAACCATTTTAGCAAATATATTCACTGATTGAACCAGTGTAATTTACTCTTTGTCTTAGATTTAGGGAGACACAGCTTGACAGCTGCAAGGAACATGTTAAATGTCAGTGAAATAATGGAGTGTGGATTGGTTTGTATCATCTTAAAGATTCTCCTCACAAGGGCACCAACATTAAACTAGTTTTAATAATTAAATTGATAGACATTTCTTGAAGCAAAAAGCGGTGGCTACATCCTGTAAGTTTGTTGTGTACTACCAAATCTTGTCTGGGCATGAAAAAATCAAGCACACATCACTAATAAAATTGTCATCCTCAAGGTTAAAGCCATTTCCTTCTTTTCATCTAAAAGAAGGAAACAGTATTGTTGAGTTACTGATCAGATTCCAAAAGCAGCATTTAATTTAAATGGATGACCATTCTGCAACCTTACTTATTTTACCTGTTTTTGGTGACGATTACATAGACCAGATGGCTTTACTTCATTGAAGATGGTATTCCTTGTCTCCATTCTGTAATGGCAAAAGCTTCATTCAGGTCATAGAAAAAGAAATCTAAAGTTACCATTCAGGAATGGTATATCTCTTTAAGCTCTTCCCAATGGCTTTTATGGCAATGAAGAAACCAAGGAGCATATTTTTCTTGCCATTTTGCATGCTGTTTTTAGTCTTTATCTGGCAGCATGCCTGGAGTGTGAGGGTTGGTCTCTAGATAGATCTTTAAGTCTTTCTCCTTGCCAATTACCATCACTCAAATACCTTCATTATCAGTGGGTATCTTAAACTATGGGTTACACCTCCTTTTTATTCCACTTCCAGAAGTAGAGCTTGTAAAATAGATGCTTCTATAAATGATGTCAGTCAGCTGACCATTTGTCTGTGCCTAAAGATGGAGTTGGAAAGACAACAGTTTCTGAGAGAAAACAAAAAAGGTAAATAATCCAGTGATAAAGTTTTTATATACAAAGTACATTATCTCTACTAAATATGACATAAAAATTAATGTTCTAAAAAGGAGCTTAAGGGTGCCTGGCTAGCTCAGTCGGTAAAGCATGAGACTCTTAAAAAGGAGCCTAGAAATGAAAGAAGACATAAATAGATGGAAACACATTCCATGTTCATGGATAGGAAGAATTAATATAATTAAAATGTCCATACTGCCTAAGGCAATATACATATTCAACGCAATTCCTATCAAACTACCAACGACGTTTTTCACAGAAATAGAACATATAATCCTAAAATTTATATGGGACCATAAAAGACCCCGGATAGCCTCAGCAATCTTGAGAAATAAGAACAAAGTGGGAGGTATAACGATACCTGATTTCAAACTATACTACAAGGCTACAGTAATCAAAACAACATGGTACTGGCATAAAAATAGATACATAGATCAATGGAACAGAATAGAGAGTCCAGACGTAAATCCATGCCTATATGCCCATCTAATCTACGACAATGGAAGCAAGAATGTACGATGGGGTAAAGATAGTCTGTTCAATAAGTGGTGTTGGGAAACCTGGACGGACACATGCAAGAAAATGAAGCTGGACCACCTCCTTACACCATATACAAAAACAAATTCAAAATGGCTTAAAGACTTAAATGTAAGATCTGAAACCATAAAATATCTAGAAGAAAATATAGGAAGAAACTTCATGGACATTACCCGGAGTAAGATTTTCACTGATATATCCCCTCGCGCGAGCGAAGTAAGAGAAAAAATAAACATGTGGGATTACATCAAACTAAAAAGTTTTTTCACAGCAAAGGAAACCATCAATAAAACAAAAAGGGATCCTACTCTATGGGAAAAGATATTTGCCAATGATATATCTGATAAGGGATTAATATCACAAATCTATAAAAAACTTACTCAACTCAACTCCAAAAAAACAAACAACCCAATTAAAAAATGGGCAGAGGACTTGGGGAGACATTTCTCTAAAAAGGACATACAGAAGGCAAGAAGACATATGAAGAAATGCTCAACCTCACTAACCATTAGAGAAATGCAAATAAAAACCACAATGAGATACCACCTCACTCCAGTCAAAATGGCTATTATCAATAAATCAACAAACAACAAATGCTGGCGCGGATGTGGAGAAAAGGGAACGCTAGTGCACTGTTGGTGGGACTGCAGATTAGTGCAGCCACTATGGAAAACAGTATGGAGGTATCTCAGGAATCTGAAAATGGAACTACCCTATGATCCAGTAATTCCACTCCTAGGCATCTACCCGGAGAAATCCAAAACTCCAATTCAAAAATCTGTATGCACTCCTATGTTTATTGCAGCACTTTACACAATAGCCAAGATATGGAAACAACCAAAATGCCCATCGGTCGATGACTGGATTAAGAAGCTGTGGTACATTTATACAATGGAGTATTACGCAGCCATAAAGAAGAAAGAAATCTTATCATTTGCAGCAACATGGATGGATCTAGAGAACATTATGTTAAGTGAAATAAGTCAGAAAGAGAAAGACAAGTACCATATGATCTCACTTATATATGGAATCTAAAGAAAAGACTATGTGAATGAACTAATCAGAGTCAGTTTTGGGGACGCAGAGAAAAAACCGAGAGTGGTTAGATGGGTGTGTGGGAGGGGGTTGGGGATAAGGGGAAAGGTGAAGGGATTTGGAAGCAGCTGGTAACCACAAGATGGCCTCAGGGTTTTTCTTTTGAAAATTAATTTGGGGAAGGTATTCTATAATGTTGTAAAGATTTTGTTGGGTATCCGATGGACATGCGTCCTATTTGGGAGACCACCTCAGGGATACTGTGGATACCTGATCATGGCATTGTACATCAGAAGCTAAACATTAATGAATGCCAACTATAATTTTATATATATAATGTGATGGTTCAGTGTGAGGTCGGAGGGATAGTGGATGGGGGGAGGGGGGTTCACAGTATGAGGGATATAAATGATGAACGTCTAAGTATTACCTTGTTTTGTACACCTGAAACTAATAAATAAATTAATTAATTAAAAAAAAAAAAAAAGGAGCCTAAAAAAAAAAAAAAAAAAAAAGGAGCCTAAGCGTTTACACAATTTTACACCAAAACTTACAGATAGTTTAGTATCTTTAATTTCATGTTTTTCTTCCTCCAACTCTCCCTAATAAATACCCAATAACATTCTCACCTACAATAGTTCTAGTTCTAGTTTTTAAAGTCTTTTTAAGACATAAACATAGAAAGAAAAGACTAAAAGGCTAAAGTCAATAAAAGATGTCATATTTATGTTAAATTCTATGACAATATATTCATGTATATATGGGGAAAATACTTTATATAGACAAAACAATGTTCCATTCTGTTTGGCAGTATCATGGAGGGCTTCCAGAAGTAGGTGGCATTTGAGTTGATTCTCAAACTTGGTCCAGTGGTGAACTAAGGAATTCCTGATTTAAATAATAGAATGAGCAAAGCCACAGGATGATGGCCTCATAAGTTGTCCAGTGGGATTTGAATATCAATGTGTTGGCAAGGTGAAATAATTCAAAATAGTAGAAAGTCATCTTGAGCTTTATTCTGTCAGCAGACAGGAAATACTGGAGGCTTTAAATAATGTTATTTCTGATAAAACTCACTTTATTTGTTCAAAGTAGCTTTAACGAACTAACCAGTGTTTTGTTGAGATACTCTATTTGACGGTCTTTCATCCAGTCTCATACATGTGTGCTGCCTGGGCTGGGCAAAGATTTACAGATACAAATGAGTCACTACGTTGATCTTGAACTATAGAATTTTTAAAAGTAAACCTGAGAGAGGACGTGAGCTACCTTACCTTCTTCTAGTCTGGAAAGAGCATCAGGCTTAGGCACAAACAACTGCAGGCTAAGTGACTGGCAGCCAGGAAAAGATTGCAGAAATAGAGAAAGACGATGTCTTCTAGAACCCATTCTTGTTTATTCTCATAACAATTCTCATTGCTCTTTCTTTCTCTACCTCCTCCTTCTTCTCTTTTTCTCCCTAAAAGAAGGCAAGGGTGGTAGAAGAAGACCTTGGTCTATCTGAAAATGAGCCAGCCTTTATTCTCTACTATTGTCCCTACAGAGGTTCCATATAGCACAGAAGTGAATTGCACATAGTTGGATGGAATTCCTCTCAAGACACTGCCAAGCATGGTAGGAGTGACAGCCATCTGTGGATTGCTTTGTGATTCTTGCCAGGTGGCCTCGGGTGGGGCATGGGCGGCAGCTGAACTTGACCTGCAGCGGGTCCCTTCCCACGTGCCCTTGGGGCTGGTATCCCGGTGGCCACCTTCAAAATGAACTGGAGCACCACTCAGCCACCTTGGGGCAACACACCCAAGGGGCAGGCACTAGAGCCCTACTGAGGCAGACCCTGCTCTGTAGGGTCTGCCCCTGTACCGCAGCTCCTCCACTATAGTCATGGCCAGTACTCACAACCAATGAGACTGAAGGTCAATCCCTTCCATTGACATGCAAACAGCAATCAAGTTTCAACTATAACAGGAAGGAACACCAACTCACACAAGGGACACACCTGGAGTGTGAAGTGCAGGTGGTCAGGAAGACTTTACTACATAGCCTCACTGCACACCTACTACCTAAGGCCACTCTAAGACTGGGAAACATAGTATCCCTACCTAACACATAGAAACAAACACAGGGAGGCAGCGAAAATGGGGAGACAAAGAAACATGTCCCAAATGAAAGAACAGAACAAAGCTCCAGAAAAACAACTAAACAAAATGGAGATAAGCAATCTACCAGATGCAGAGTTCCAAACACTGATTATAAGGATGCTCAGTGGTCTCAGGGAGAACTTCAACAAAGAGTTAGGAAAGAATAAAAATGAAGATAGAAAACATAAAAAGAACCAGTCAAAAATAAAGAATACAACAATGGAAATGAAGAATACATTACAGGGAATCAACAGTGGGTTAGATGAAGCAAAGGATCAAATCAGCTATTTAAAAGGTAAGGTAGCAGAAAACACCTAATTAGAACAACGAAAAGAAAACAGAATCCAAAAAAATTGAGGATACTTTCAGGGGCCTCTGGGACAACATCAAGTGTAACAACATTCGCATCATAGGGGCACCAGAAAGAAAAGAGAGAGAGCAATGATTTGAAAATCTTCTTGAAGAAATAATGACAAAAAACTTCCCTAACCTGGCAAAAGAAAAAAATATACAAGCCCAGGAAGCAAAGAGAGTCCCAAACAAGATGAACTCAAACAGGCCCACACCAAGACACATCATAATTAAAATCCCAAAGGTAAAAGACAAAGAGAGAATATTAAAAACAGCAAAGGAAAAGCAGGTAGTTACCTACCAGGGAGCTTCCATAAGATTGTCAGCTGATTTCTTAACAAAAACTTTGCAGGCAAGAAGGGAGTGGCAGAAAATATTCAAAGTGATGAAAAGCAAGGACCTACAACCAATATTACCCTACCGAGCAAAGCTAACATTTAGAATCAAAGGATAGACAAAGAGCTTCCCACACAAAAAAAAGCCTAAAGAAGTTAATCACCACCAAACCAGTATTACAAGTCCTAGAGGGAATTTTTTAAGACAAAACAATTAAAAATGTGAATAATAAAATGACAAATACATACCTATCAACAATTATTTTCAATGTAAGTGGATTAAATAATCCAATAAAAAAAATAGGGGGCCTGAATGGATAAGAAAACAAGACCCAATGACGTCATAGAAATGGCGGCGTATGGTGAGCCTCTTGAAATCTCCCCTAGAATTTACAACAAATTGAACAACTATAACTCCACAAAGGACTCCCTGCACAGCAAACAGGCAAGACTAAGAGGAACACAACTGAAATTATCTAAATGTGGGCAAATTGCATGAGCAGGGGAGGAGGGAAGGGAGAAATGAGGAGACGGAGTCGTGCGGGCGCAGGACACAGACCTAGCTCAGTGCTCTGAGCTCGCTGCATCCCGGAACTACTGCAGCTGCGAGAGAGGGAAGAACTCGGACTGCTAGGGCTCCGCTTATGGCTCACAGGGCTGAGGGGGCAGCATATCACACGGCTGAACCCAACGCTCATGGCAGAGACCTCGGAGAAAAGACTCAGGGAAGAAGGCTGAAAACGGTGGTTTAAGCCCTCACTGCCGAGCAGAGAGCGGAAGCCTTAGGCACTGAGACTAGCTGCAAAGTTTGCCCCACCCCCACCTGCCCAGTGCTAGAAGCAGAACTGTAGCAGTGTCAGATCAAAAGAACAGAATATTTGCACTTCTGAGAACTGTGGCCTGCAGCCACAGACTTGCACCCCAACTAGTTCTGGCAAAGGGGAGGGAGCCATAGAAGTAGGACTGGCAGTGGTGGTGGTCGTGGCCCTTATCTGGGTCACCTCTCACAACCCACTGAGCCCCTGTCCCTACCTATCTGGGTGGATCCCTGCAAGAGTAAACAGAGCCACTGAAACACACAGGCTCTGAAACTAGTGCAGGAAGAGCTTTGGAACTTCAGAAGCTCTCCACATCTCCCCACAGAGGTGATACCCTGTGACCCAGGCAGACTGTTCACAGAGGAGAATCCCCCTTCCAGTGAATCCTGGAGAAGTCGGAACAGTGCAGAGAAAATGTAACACTGCAGCATGAGAGAGAATACAAGGCTGCAGTCAGAGAAAAAATAAAACATTCTACCAACACCTGCTGGAAAACAAAAGAAAGACCTCTTCCTATCAACCTGTTGCAGAACCCACTCCTGTAGATGCCTAGAATGAGAAATAATAATTTGTTAATTGCCATGAATAACCAAGATAACAAGACAGCTCAGAAAGAAAATGAAAAGTCTCCAGAAAATGAACTTAAAGATATGGAAATATGTGACTTAAATGACAGAGAATTCAAGATTGCAGTTCTGAAAAAACTCAACAAGATGCAAGAAAACACAGACAGGCAGTTTAATGAACTCAGAAACACAATCAAAGAACAAAATGAACATTTTACCAAAGAGATTGAAATTTTAAAAAAGAACCAAATAGAATTTCTGGAGATTAAGAACACAGTAGAAGAAATTAAGAATGAAATAGGAAATTAAGAATGAAATAGCCACCTTAGGTAGTAGAGTTGACCAGATGGAAGAAGGAATCAGTGACATCGAAGATAGAAATCTGGAAATGACACAGATGGAAGAAGAGAGAGACTTAAAAGAAATGAAAAAACTCTACAAGAACTTGCTGACTCCATCAGAAAGAGCAATATAAGAATAATGGGCATACCAGAAGGCGAAGAAAGAGAGAAGGGACCAGAATATATTCAAACAAATCGTCAACAAGAAGTTCCCAAACTTGTGGAAAGAACTGGATCCTCGAATCCAAGAAGTAAATAGAACACCTAATTACCTCCATCCCAACAGGCTTTCTCCCAGGCACATTGTATTGAAGCTGTCAAAAATTAACAACAAAGAATCCTCAGGGCAGCCAGGGAAAAGAAGATGGTAACCTACAAAGGAAAGCCCATTAGATTATCATCAGATTTTTCAGCAGAAACTCTACAAGCCAGGAGGGAGTGGAACCAAATATTCAAACTATTGAAACAGAGAAATTATGAGCCAAGAATAATATATTCAGCAAAGATATTCTTTAGATATGAAGGAGGAAAAATGACCTTTCCAAACATAGAGAAGCTGAGGGAATTTTCTAGCACATGACCTGCACTACAAGAAATACTGACGGAGGCTATTCAACCAGCATAAATAGGGATAATTTGTGACAACAAAAACATAAAAGCGGGGAGAGTAAAGGTCTGAACTGGCATAAGGGAATGGAGAAAGTAAGCATCCTGAAGAAAATGGAATACTCTAAATATGAAACTTTCTTTTATATAAACTTAATGGTAACCACTCAAAAAAAATCCAGAACTGAAATATATAACATAATAAAAGAAAAAAGAGAGGGAAAAATCATATAATACAACCACACTGAAATAATAGACAGCAACAAAAAGGCAAAGAAACAACAGAGATACAATCCTACCAGAAAACCAAAGATAGAATGATAGGAAATCCTCATATATCAATAATCACCCTAAATGTGAATGGACTAAACTCACCAATAAAAAGGCACAGAATAGCAGATTGGATCAAAATATTAAACCCAACCATTTGCTACCTCCAAGAGATACCTCTCAGCTACAAGGACAAATATAGACTCAAAGTGAAAGGGTGGAAATTGACAGGCCAAGCAAATGATATCCAGAGAAAATCAGGTGTATCCATACTGATATCAAATATACACAATGGAATAGTATTCGGCCATAAGAAAAGATGTAATAGTACCATTTGCGACAACATGGATGGATCTCAAGATTATAATGCTAAGCGAAATAGGTCAGGCAGGAAAAGTAGAGAACCATATAATTTCACTGATATGTGGTATATAAAACTGAAAACAACGAAAGAACAAGACAAACAAATGAAGAAACAAAAACTCATAGACGTAGACAATAGTTTAGTGGTTACCAGAGGGTAAGGGGGGAGAGGGGTGTTAGATGAGGGTAAAGGGGATCAAATATATGGTGATGGAAGGAGAACTGACTCTGGGTGGTGAACTCACAATGTGATATATATAGATGATGTATTACAGAATTGTACACCTGAAATCTATGTAACTTTACTAACAATTGTCAACCCAATAAACTTTAATTTAAAAAGAGAAAGAAAAGAAGACCCTTACATATACTGCCTACAAGAGATGCACTTCACATCGAAAGACACACACAAATGAAAATAAAGGGATGAAAAAAGATATTTCATAAAATGGAAACAAACAGACAAAAATGCTGGGGTAGCAATACTTATACCAGACAAAATAAACTTTAAAACAAAGACTATGACAAGAAACAAAGAAGGACATAGTAATCCCACTTCTGGGTATTCATCCAAAGAAACCCAAAATGCTACTTTGAGGAGATATGCTCATCCATATGTTCATTGCAACATTATCTACTATAGCCAAGACATGAAGACAACCTGGGTGTCTCTGAATGGATGAATGGATAGAGGTGGTACATATATACAATGAATATTATTCAGTCATAAAAAAGAATGAAATTTTGCCATCTGCAACATGGATGGACCTAGAGGGTATTGTGCTGAGTGGAGTAAGTCAGACAGAGAAAGACAAATGTCATGTGATTTCACTCATACGTAGAATCTAAAGAACAAAATAAACAAAGGAAACAGAAGCAAACTCATAGATACAGGGAACATTTTGATGGTTGTCAGATGAAAAGGGGACGGGATTAAGAAGTACAAATTGGTTGTTACACAGTAGTCATGGGGATGTAGTGTATAGCATAACAAATATCATCAATAATATTGTAATAACTATATGGTATCAGATGGGTACTAGATTTGTTAGGGTAATAGATGGGAGGAGGGTTGGGGGCAGGGTGAAAAAGGTGAAGGGATTAAGAAATACAAATTGGTAGTTATAAAATAGTAATGGGATGTAAATAAAGCACAGGGAATATAATCAATAATATGGTAAGAACTGTATAGTGCCAGGTGAGTATTAGACAGGGGGATCACTTCTTGAATTATATAAATGTCTAACCACTATGCTGTACACATGAAATTAATATCAAATAATATTGAATGTCAACTGTGATTGAAACATTTAAAAAAGGGGAGAAAGATAAGGACAATAAGAGGTTCAAAGTTCCTGGTATAAAACAAGTTTGGGAGTGGTAATATACAACATAGTAAATATAGTCAATAATATTATAGCGTGGTATGGTGTCAGATGGTTGCTGGACTAATCATGGTCATCACTTCTTTAGCAGAGGGAATATAATCAATAATATGGTAATAACTATGTATAGTACCAGGTAGGTACCGTTGAATAACCATGATGAGCACCTGAAACAAATATAATATTGTATGTTAGCTATATTTTAATAAAAATCTTAATTAAAAAAAAGAATCGACATGAGCTGTATGAATTGAGATGAGTCTAGAGGCACGTTGCATTCCGTCGCATGGAGCACTCCCCATGTCATTGCCAGAATTTCGGGTGCACTAGCATGTGTGTTTCCCATCTACTCCACCCTTATTTCCATGGCCTGACGAATGAGATGAGGTCTTCCATTACCTCTTACTAGAAATGCTGCAACAATTTCCTAGCTGATGGTGGTGGTGGTGATGATGATGATAATTATAGTTGACTTTTATTGAGAGCTTTCAATGGGTCAGGGGTTTTTTTTTGCATTAATTTTTAAATTTTATTTTTAAATAATTTCAAACTTACAGAGAAATTGCAATAAGCATGCGTATCTCCTGCACACTTTCCCAAAATTCACCAATTTTTGTATAATTTTGCAACATTTACTTTAGCATTCTTTCTTTCTTTTTCTCTCCACGTTTTTTCCTTGATAATTAGGAGTTGGTTGCATATATCATATTACTTTACTCATTTACATTTCAGTGATGTGTCATGTCATGTATTTATTTTACTATGTAACTATAGTACAATTATAAAATTGAGAAAATTTAACATTGATACAGTACTTTTATCTAACCAAAAGTCCATATAACAATTTCACCTATTATAAAGGGCTCAATAATGTCCTTTATAGTAATTTTTTTTTCCAGTGCAGAATCCACTCCAGGATAAGAAATTACTGTTGTCATGTCTCTTAAGTCTCTTTTAATGTGGAATAGTTACTTGGCCAGTCTTTTAAATAATGCAGGCCAGTTATTTTATAGAATGTCCCTCAATATGGTTTCGTGTGATATGTCACATGACTACATTCAGGTTTTACATTTGGGGCTGGAATACCAAGAAAGGAGGTTGTGTGCTTTTAACAATCACATTGGAGACAAACCACCTTTTTTGGTTAAATTAATTTTTGATAACTTGGTAAAAGGCTGTCTGTTTTCTCCACTGAATAGTTGATATGTTTCCTTCTGTAATAAGTATATAATGTATAGTAAGATACTTCTTTATGATATAAATATCCTGTGCTTCATCAACTTTCCTCCACTAAGTTTAGCATTCATTGATGATTCTTGCCTGAATCATTTTTTTTCTATGTTGGTAGCAAAATGGTGTTTTCTTATATTTCATCATTTCTTCTATATTTATTAGTTGACAAACTACTGTAAAAGAGTTTTCTCTTCTTATTAATTTATCTATTTATAATTATAAATAGATAATTATAGACTATAAGACTCACAGATTCTTATTTTATTCAGTAGACTATAATCCATTGCTTCCTTATTTATTTTGATGCTCAAGTTATCTCAGATTTGATAAGTGGTAGCCCTTTCAGTCTGGCTCCATGTCCCTTTTGACAGGCCCTCACTGTTGTGAGTACTTCCTCACTTTTAGGCACTGCAAGATGGTCCAGGCTCATTTTTTAAATCTTTCCTACTCCAGCCACGGGATCTGCAAGGCATCAGTATAAGTAAATAATTTCTCAACAAACATAAAGATAGGTATTATTATCATTCTCATTATACAAATGAAGGAACAAAGACACAGAGAGGTTAAACAAATACCCCCACAGTCACGGAGGTATTAAATGGTGAAGACACTAATATTGCTGCTTCTAGTCTTGTCTCCCATCCCCCGCCCCACACCCCTCACAGCCAAATCTACTCTCCACCAAGTTAACAGAATGATGTAGCTCAAATGAAAACACTGAATCTCCCCTACCATACAGCAATACCTTGGCACCTGGTATTCACACACTAAAAATGTATTGAAGTGAGTGGAATTAAACTGACAAAGACCTAGTCAATAAAACCTACCCCCATATTCTCCATTGCCTGTGTGTGTGTGATATGACCCTAGATGTATAAAAGGGATTCCTAGCCTGAAGTGAGAGGAGAAGAAAATGAGGGCGCTGTCATAGCTTCTAGGACAGACATGAAGATACCAATCTGGATCTACTTATCTCCCAGGTAACTTACACCTCTACAATTGAAATTCCAACATTAACAATCTCTCACTGCACCCTATTCATTCTTCCAGCTCTCAGAATCTCTCTATTCCTTTCTTCAATAAAATAGCCAACCTCTCTACACTGACTACCCTCCCAATCTGTCATCACCTTGTGTCTTCATTTCCTTTCCTAGCTAACTTAGACCCAATGGTTCAATAATTCAAGTATTACTCCCTAACCTCTATTCTCAACTTCCTAACTGTTCCTTCTCTGCAAACTCTCAGACTTGGAAGAATCCACACATCTCACTCTTTCACTGAAATTGCTGAGCACTTCTGGAGAAAATTATACAATGATATGGATGGTTGACACCACAAATCTCCCTTGGCAAGGTTCAGCAATCTTTTGACCTGATCCTGAACAGTTCCCTCTCCCATTCCTCTCAACACTGATTCTAAGCGTTTACCTCTCTCTTTATGTTCTTCCTCCCCGCCTCCTACAACTGGGGGATAATCCAGGCTATCAAGCAGGATTCCCATTATCTTCTGGGCCCCACACCTCTGTTTAGTCCATATATATACCTGCTTTTATTTCCTTTCTTCTTGTCTCCTCGCTCTGGATCCCAGCTTGTACTACAACATTCTTCCATTAAATTATATCTTCTTGTACTTATATCCTTAATCTCTCAAATAGTCAGTATATCTTCTCTTTTATTGCTATCTCTTCAGCTATATAAATAAGCTCAGTTCTCTCTTATGTTTAAAAGTAAAATACCCCTTGATCCTACATCTTCCCTTTATCTATTGCCATGTTGTTTTTATTTTTCCCATGCATAAGCTTCTTTTGTTTAATTTATTGGGGTGACAATTCTTAGTGAAATTACATAGATTTCAGCTGTACAATTCTGTATTACATCATTTATAAATCCCATTGTGTGTTCACCACCCAGGGTCAGTTCTCCTTCCATCACCATATATTTGATCCCCCTTACCCTCATCTCCCTCCCCCAACCCCCTTTACCCTCTGGTAACCACTAAACTATTGTCTGTGTCTATGAGTTCTTGATTCTCATTTGTTTGTCTTGTTCTTTTGTTGTTTTTGGTTTATATACCACATATCAGTGAAATCATAGAGTTCTCTGCTTTTTCTGTCTGACTTATTTCGCTTAGCATTATACTCTCAAGATCCATCCATGTTGTCACAAATGTTCCTATATCATCTTTTCTTAACGCCGAATAGTATTCCATTGTGTATATATACCACAACTTCTTTATCCATTCATCTATTGAAGGACATTTTGGTTGTTTCCATGTCTTGGCCACCATAAACAAAGCTGCAATGAACATTGGAGCACACGTGTCTTTATGTATAAATGTTTTCAAATTTTTTGGTTAGATACCCAGGAGAGGGATTGCATAAGCTTCTTAAAATTACTTTAAACCCACTGCCTCCACTTTCTCATCTCATTTTCGCTCCTCAAACCACTTCAGTTTGCCATCTGCCCGTACCACTCCACTGAAACTGCCTTCTCCAAGGTCACCATGACCTCTCAGCAGACACTTATGTAACTTCTCCCTCCCTTTCATCTTGTTTTTCCTTAAAAAAAAAAAAAAAAACATGTATTAGACATTGAGAATACTGTAGTGAATCAAATATACCTGACCTTGTCCTTATAAAATGCACAGTCCAGTGGGAGAAACAGATATTAGACAAATAATTACACAAATAATTATTAATTATCTGTAAATGAGATAATGCTACAAAGAAAATTTAAATATTATTATGAGAATAGAGAATCTAGCCTAATCGAAAGGGAAACTGGTCGAGAAAACTTCTGCAAGGAAATGGCATTTAAACTGAGATTGGAAGAATGAATAGCAGTTAGCCCAGTTAGAGATGGGGGATGGTGAAGGAAGAAAAAGGCCTTCCAAAATGAAGGGACAGAAAGTGCAGGAGCCCTAATGTAGGCAGAAGGCTACACCATTAGAACAACATAAAGAAAAGCAATGTGACTACATCAAAGAGAATGAGGGGGTTGCAGGTGGGGCTGGAGATGAGGGGACAGAAGTAAAATCGATCGTGGTTTTAGAATATGTTAAGAAATTTTAACTTCATCCTAAGAATGGTGTGTTCCCATTGAAGGATTTTGTTTATTGTTTTATTAAATTTATTGGAGTGACATTGGTTAACAAGGTTATATACATTTCAAATGATTTTAAATAGAATATTATGGGATCAGATTTCACTCTAGACCCCATCAAATCCAAATAATGGCAGTTTGGACTAGAGTCATGGCAGTGGAGCTAGAGAGAAGCATATGAGTTAGAAATGAATTTAGGGGTCTAATTATTAGGCCCTGCAAATTGGGTTGGAGTATATCGGTGATACAGAAAAGAGAAGTGACAAGGATCAAACCTAAATTTCTAGCACAGTCAACTGAATGGATGGTAATACCATTTACCACAATAGTGAACACAGGAGAAGGAGTTTCCTGGGGGTGCGGGAGGTGAAAAATCACAAGTTTGAGGCGCTCTCAGACATATAGAGATGTCCATGGAGAGTTGGAGGTGCAGGTCTACAGTTCAAGATCAAATCTGGGCTGAAGATATAAACTGGGGTGTCCTCAGCAAATGGAGGGTACTCAAGCCAAAGGAGACAGAGACATGCAGGAGTGAGGGGAAACTTCATCTCTGCCTACTCACCCATACAGCCCCACAGCCATCTGAACTACCAGTTCTCTCTATGACCTTTCTTTCTCTTTTGCTTCTTTATACATGCTATTCCCTTCTGCTATGCCTTTCCTCCTTACCTCTTCCTTAGCTCTTATTTCTTCTTCAAGATTCTACTCAGATGCCAAGGATTCTACAAAGTTTTCCTTTATCTTCCCATCAGTTATGTGTTTGCTGCCCATTGATGAGATGGTCTTATAATTCCCTACATATACCTCTAACATCACATTTATCACACCGTAATGTAATGTTTGTCTCTCTACTAGACTGTAAAGTATATTTCTTTGAGTCTCACGGCCTGGCACAGGACCAGAGAGATAATAGTTTCTCAATATACACTTGGAAGGGAAAAATAGTTCTTCCAGGAAAAGGTTCCTATGTGAGTTGCACAATCTTTGACTATTATAACCAGAACGGACTTTGGATCTATTCTACTCTGACCGATTTTATAGGTAAGGAAATTGAGGCCCAGTCTCATTTTAATTAGTGACAGAAACAGATTTAGAATCTTGTTTATCTGACTCCATGCTAGGCATCTTCCCATTATGTCATTACCAAACAACCCCACAAACTATTTACTCAATGACTTGCATGCCAAATGTATGCCATGTAGGTCTTTTTTAAAGGTAGAATACTAAAAGTTAAGTATACAGGTACAAACATACAACTAAAGTGACTTGAGTAATATAGAACCAATTGTGAATCTACACTAATATTGAGTTTCTACATGATCAGTAGAAGTAAAAAATATCTAAATATCATGGGTTGTTCATATGTGGTCCTATCTAAGCTGGGAAGGAAGGTAGGGAGTTGACTGATGATGATGATGATGATGATGATGATGGTAACTGATAGCTGTTGAATCCTCACCATGAACCGAATACTAGGATAAATTCCCTCATGCATTCACTCATTTTATCCCCACGTCAAAGTCCTGTGAGAAGTTTAGAAGTGTTAGTTAGTTTGCCTACAGTCACACAGTTCCTTAGTGGCTGAGCCAGCATTTAGATCCAGACAGGCTGCCTATATAAAACTATGTTTTAAATCACTGGGTTCTCCCGCCTTTGTTAGTTAAACTTGTACATCCTTTCCACGTAGGCAGCTCTAACACTTTCTTTTCTTTGCTGATCTCTGTTTTAAAAAGTTTTAAAAAGCAATGAGTTATTCCTCAAAGTTACCCCTAATTGATAGAAAATAAATGAAATGAACTATTCTTTCTTTTCCAACCATTTATTTGGGTCAGAAAAAAAATATTTGAATGGAAAGAAGATAAATATTTCTTCATTCATGAGCAAGGCTCCATTACATTTAATTTTTTTGTAGAAAAAGAATAATATAGAACTGTGCCATGTCTTCTATTTGTCTATATTTCTCTGTATAATTTGGTGTCAGTGCTATCACGGATTATAAACTCTAGATGGCAGTGATCAAGTTAAGGTTCGTACAGTGTCTGGACAATGGTATATACACTGCATAATTCATAATAAACACTATTTGTAATTATAATAAGAGTGAGTTCTGGAAGAGGTAAGCAGGGTATAAAATTCATCTTCCGTATGGTTATTATTCCATTTATATCAGAAGTCCCCTAAATTCACTGAACCATATAAGGCCACATCTGTTGGAAAACATACCAGTTTTTATGAACATTAAACAAAAATGGTTAGATTTCATGACCATTTATCATATTCATGCAAAAATAATGAAATGGAAACATAGCAAAAAGGAGGTCACACTGATAAAGAAAAGAGTTTTAAAAGCTAACAAGTTCAATATTTCATATTTTCAAAAATCAAATACCTGTAATTTATGCTTCAAAACGTTCTGTAACTGGAGGGCATTTTTGTTTTGGTGTTGTTCTTTTTCTTGCTTAAGTATTAACCTAAGTTGCACAGACTCAGAAAATATGCCAAACATATTTATACGTGAACTTTTCTCACAAAAGTTAGGCTTTTGAACCTTCAGAGAAACTGCTTGGATGAACAATTTTACCACAAGGAGAAAGAGTGAACAACAGCTCTTGAACAGAATGATGATAAAGCTGGGGGTGAAGGAAGGGGGAAACAGACAGAAAGAGGGAGAAAAAAAAGTTCTCCTAGCTGTATTTTATAGGTGAAGCAGATTCTACTTAGATTACACCTTCTAAGTTACTATGACAGAGGGTAAAGAGGGGTGGAAAGGAAACTTTGAGTGACATTTTTGACAGCAAGCTACAGAAATAACAATTTGACAGAAGAGGCCATCATAAATATAAGATCATCTCAGGCATGAATAGGATTCCCCTTAATGTAAAATATATGGAGCACATGTAGGATTCAATTTGGGGTGAAGAGAAGAGCCAGACGGAAAGGTTACCTAGAAGCAAGCTACTAGTGCTGAAGTCAGGAATTCTCATATCAGTTTAAATATCTCTAGTGAACATTTTTGGAGATTTTGAGGTATAGCTTTCAGTTATCCCTATTTATATCTGTTTCTAGCTTGATTGATTGAGCTGATGCACAACCGATAAATAGAGAAGGTTAGGATTTCTATTATTACAATACAAAGTTTGTTTTTATGCCACTACTGAGATCTGTTTATCCTTCAGGTAGACGATAGATCTCATTCTTGCCTAATCAATACAGACATCAAAGATCAACAACAAATCTTCATATCGGCAAACAGACCAGTCAATATCGTATTATTATTTAATAAGAATTTCATTGTCAGTGTGCTGGAAAGAAAAATATTAGTAGAAAAGTCTGCATGTAGTATTATAAGTACTACTCTAACGTGAAGGCCAGAAGATGGGAAAGCACTGTTATCACAAGAAAAATTGAGCTCCAGTTAAGAGCTCTGGGATCTTATCAGAAGCTAGAGCTAATTCGTTTTATAAGCTGGACTGGTCAGTTGCCATCTTTACACCTCTACTTTTTTGTTGGAAAGATAAGAAGCATTGGTCGAATTATCCTCAAATCCCACCTTTCAGCTCTGAAATCCATGACGAGTAAATATTCTATTTTGAATTTTCATTAGGTTAAGGATTTAACAATCAGCTGAAACAGGATGACTAACCCATAACATGTTCCAGAAAAATATGAAATGACATGTTGAAGAGCATTTAAATTGAACAAAACAGATTTGTGTGTGTGCCACTATTGATATACAAATGTTGAATGTGTTTTACTGTATCTACTGAGTGTGATTGATAGGAGATGCATCAATTTCAAGGTTTCTGAATTTAACTAAATTGTTGTCAGTGGTATCGCTTCTTTAAAAAAAATTATATCCTTACAGAGAACAGACAAATTGAGACAGGATATATATAAAGCATCAATTTAGCACAAATATCCACTTACAATTTATATATATATATATATATATATATATGTATATATATATATATATATATATATATATATATATATATATGTAGTTGGGAGTTTTTCAGAAACTTTGAGGAGCATTTTTTAAATTGCTTATGCTTTTTAGAATGCTTAGCATTTCTGTTTTGAAAACAACTTGTCTTCCTTTTCAAAATGTATATGCTAAACTGGCTCTGAGTCAGAAAAAACTATTTTCACAGGATTGGGTCAGCTTCTACTTAACGAAAAAGAAACCAGTGATGAAACAGTAGTTGAGATCATTAAGTCTCAAATCTGCAGCCCTTTTTCAAAACTCTTAAATGTGTGATCAAGAGGAGGAAAACAGGAGGCGATAGTTTGTCTTTTACCAAATTATTTTACTGAATTATTAAATCCTTGTTTGCACCCTTCCCCTTTCTACCTTGACCTTTTCTTCCTCCACCAAATTTAAATTTTCTCACTTTGGGACTAAAGCATAAGTAAGTCTGGTGCAGAAAAAGGAAAACAAGCAAAAAGATTAAAATCAAAACAACAACAACAACAAAAACTTGTCCTTTCATCTCTCTTCCATTGCTGTTTTGTTTTGCCCTCTCATTTCTGTCTGTGTCTAACTTATATTGTGTCTACTTAAATCCTCTTTATACCCAGGATATTTTAGGTTTCCAATATTTTTAGACTGAATAAAAATAGCTTTAAATTGTTTAAATGTATGTCACAAGTATTTCACAGATAAACTTGATTTAAAACATAAAAGAATATCAAGTGGCAAAAGCACAAACACAGGTTTTCTTCACAAAATTATAAGTATCTGCTTTTACTTTAAAAGATTTTTAAACTTTATGATAGAGGCCACCAGAAGTAAATTCATGTTCAGCAAGGTTAGCCCCAAAAAAGGGGGGTGGTAGTGATGTGATGGGAGCCCACCCTGAGTTTAATTTAAAGTTTCCATTTATGTCATGTCAGATTTGGGGAGACTGAACCCTCACTGAATGCACTGGTCTGACTGTCTCCCAAGCTTGATACCCAGGGTTCATGACTGCAGTTCCTGGCACCATCATAAATATTCATACCCCTACTAATAATTTGCAAGCCAAATCCGTTTGGCTTTTTTCACCCCATCAATCTTATAATTAATAAGGGTGGTACTCTTGTTTCACTTTCCTCCAAAAGAAAAGATAAATGAAATAAAGAGTCATCCTGTAAATTTAAATAGGAGTGCCTCTCACTAATTAAAAGCTGATGCTATCATATAATGGTGGAAGGGGAGGCTTCAGCCATTTCTCTCATGGTGTCTGACTTGGGGTGGGATGGTGGGGTGGGCAGGAATAAGAGCAGAGGAAGCATTTCCAGATGTGGCAGCATGAGCCTTGATCTGAAGAGCTTGAGTATCTGTTAAATATTGCATAGGAGAACTTTGTGATATTATATAGAAAGTTAGTTGTAGGGTGTGTATTTTCAAATTACACTCCATTGTTTGGCTAGACGGACATTGAATGTAGCATGCCAATATCCAGAGAATTAGGTTCCAGTCTGCAGGTTCCGCCTGCAGTGTAGGATTAGAAATATTTTAGAAAGTTGTCAAAAATACAGTGATTATTGTGTCTCTAAAATGACTGCCTTTGAATTAGCATGAGAGCTGTGTTTCTAAATCTAATTGTAAAGACTTGGTCTCCCCAGAAACATTAAAGGAGGCATACATTACAAAATGACTTTACAAATAAATCATGGTACGTAGGACATGGTGTAAATTGTCCATCCCCATTGGAGTTTCTAAGGTAATTTATACCAAAGCAGGAAAATAAAATTGAACATAATTTAGAAATAAAATTTTGATAATTGAGCTGAGTAACTTGAACTTGTCAATCACCTGTGACCTTATTCTATTTACACTTCACTTGAACATTCAAAAGTCCTAAAGCCAATGGATAAGCTTCAAAGTATAAACAACTGCCTTTGCACTGCTGTGGTGGGCAATATCACTCCTTCTGAACAAATTATTCAATCTGTATTAAAATTAAGAGACCTGGATAAATAAGTAGCCAGAAAAATCTTAACTTTGCAGTGAGGTATTTGCTTCTAACACCTTTTAGGGGAACTTACTTTAAAGGTGCAATAATATGTTACTTTTATGTATTGGTTAGTTTGTTTTAGAAGCTCTTGTCACGTGAGCTATTCTTAGGACACCACCACCCCCCTTACTTAGGTGAAGGCAGAAGAAGGGGACATCAGGCATTCTTAGTGTTCTTTATTCTTAAAGCCTACAATTAAGTACCTTCTTCTGTAAAAGCATGCCATGTTCATGAAGTCCTTCAAAAAATATCTTATGTACAATTGAAGGAAAGATTATTTTTTATGCCTTAAGTCTATGCAAATACAATTACACATTTGATTTACTGCACACACACAAAAATGCTTTCCTCTACTGACTTTCGTTGCTTCAGGATTGAGAATGGCCTATGAGAGCCTACAGAGGGGCACCTGGACAAGTGGCCCAGGCTGGGAATCCAAGCCATTTTTGCAAGGTATTCTCAGCTAGGTTAGGAGCTGTGATTCTTACTCTGTCCAGGTTTCTTCCTGGGGCCTATGGGGGGTAACTGGCTTTTCCTCACTCTCTACCAAGCCTTTCTTAACCTTGCTTGGCTGAGGTGGATTTGGGGAAACCGTTGGGTTATAGAATCTCTTTCCTCTCCTCTCACACCTACTTTTCAAAAGCAGAATTCGATCCACCTAAAGCTTGTGGGAGCTTTCTGGGTCTTTGCTGTAGCTCTGCCAAGTCACCAAAACAAAGCAAAACAGCAGTTTTCCTGCAGGAGAGCTGTTGAAGGGATGACAGAGAGATAAAGAGATGACAGAGGGACTTCATCCATGAAAGAATGCAGTGTTGGGGACAGGGGGAGCTCTGACAATCACCCCTTCTCCCGTTCCAAAGTCTGCTCTTGGACCGGAGGCCGGTCTTCCATCCTTGGTGCCAACCAAATTCACTAAGTCACGCAGTGGCAGTGGCCCTGACTGACACCTGCCCAGCAGAGGCTGCTGCAGTGGGTTAGTGCTGGAGCTGGCTGGGTCTGAGCTCTGCCTAGAGACCTTGGCTATCTTTAAAGCTCAATGGAGGCGGAGCGCTGAAGTTTTGAGCTCGGATCTTCTATTCTTCTGATCGGAGACTTTCTCCGTCTTGCGGATATGGGACCCCCGACAGTTACATCGAGGCACCTGGGGTGTGCCTGTCCTGCACGGCTTCTCCAAGTCCTGGGAGTCGTTGGGGCCTGAGAACTGAATCTCTTCCTAATTCCCCCAGCAGCCCGGGAAGAGCCTGGGGGTAAAAGAAAGGTCGGAAACACCCCCTTCACTCAATCCCCACCAGCCCAGAGCGTTGTCCGCCGCAGGGCATAGAGAAACAAGGGTACTTTCTCCCTCTGTACCACAAGTTCCAGCTCTTCCTCAGCTAGGGAGACCTGAGGGGTTTTGCCAACGGGTGTTTTTTGCTTATTTGTTGGGGTTTTTTGTTTGTTTGTTTGTTTTTTGAGATGTGGCGAGGGAAGGAGGAATTGGAGAGGATTGGGTCAGGGAAGAGGATAGCAATTACAGAGCTTTGTGGATGTCTGTGGACACGTTTGCCTAGGTCACCTTTAGTGTGTGTAACAGAGAGAAGGAGCAGGAGGGAGGGTGGAAGAGATGGAAGGAGGGGGTGGAGAGAGAGGGAGAGAGAGAGAGAGAGAGAGAGAGAGAGAGAGAGAGAGAGAGAGAGAGAGAGAGAGAGAAATGAATGTACAAGGCTAAGGAATTGCAGGCCGAGTTAGTCTATGGAACTTGAGTCAGAGATGTACCACACCCAACTACCCTCACCTCACCTCCCTGGTCTGGAACAGAAAACCATAACTGGGGTTCACTTAACCTTTTTTTGTGAGTCAGTCCTACGGACTTTCTTTGTTCCCCAGCATTTGGAGAGAGAGGCTATCGAGGAAAGTGAGGCTGGAAAAGCCGTGGGCAGACGTTCAGATTGGACTCCAGGGTGCCTGGCTCCACTGTCCAGCGCTCACCTCTCTGGCCTTCGGGCCTGCCTTCAAAGCCTTCATCTAGGTGAGAAAGCAAGGCTTTCCTCCCACTGATTTGGCTTGTTTGCTGTGAGAAGGGAAATTATGAATAGTGTTATTATTTTTATTTTTTTAAAATCACCTTTGCCTGAGACTGTATTTGCCAGGCAAAGGGAAGTAGAGAGCTAAGAAGAATTAGGATCATTTCAAATAGAAACTACCAGAAATGACAATTTGTGTTAGGGCTAAGATGGGGCTACTTTTGGACAGTGACCTGGATTGGCTCTGTATTTGGATAGAAATAATCCTCCTGATATATTGCCTGTGTATGGGTACACAGCACCACCAACATTTTCAACATCCTTATTTTACTAGGTTTCAAAAGGCGAATGGGTTGACACATTCCAAAGCCTATTTCTCTGTGAGTGTGTTTTGGAGAAATACTTCGGACTGAATGGATCTGCCTGAAATACACAGACAGGCAAAACAGAGGAGAGGTAAAAAAAATTCACATTAACTCTGAGAGACCTGAGGAGAAAGGGGGAGAGGGAGCTCGAGAGAAAATGAGAAATTGTGAGAGGAGGAGGGAGGGAGAAAGGAAGGGAGAGAGAGGACAGGGGGTGGGGGTAGGGGGAGACGGGAGGAAGGAGGGAGAGAGGGAGGGAGGGAGGGAGGGAGGGAGGGAGACAGAGAGAGAGAGAGAGAGAGAGAGAGAGAGAGAGAGAGAGAGAGAGAGAGATTTCACACGTGCTGCAAGGGCTTTGAAGCCTTCGACCCCGACCCCTAAACCCAAGTGCATCTCACAAAACAGGTTCGGCTCGTATTTCAGGCGGTCTCCTTGCCCCGCGTCCGCGGTCCCCGGGGCCCTAATTCACTACTGCCC
Source organism: Rhinolophus hipposideros (assembly GCF_964194185.1). Classification (NCBI taxonomy): domain Eukaryota; kingdom Metazoa; phylum Chordata; class Mammalia; order Chiroptera; family Rhinolophidae; genus Rhinolophus; species Rhinolophus hipposideros. Next base: position 34,785,302 of record NC_138051.1, read on the forward strand.
TCTCTGCCCAATGACATTCGAACCTGGGAAAATAATTGCATTAGAGCAGATTACTTATAACCGATAGTTATCCGTCTTTTTCTGTTCGACAGAAGTCTATTAAACTAAGCACAGCCATTACCAGCTGAGCTCTAGAGCGCGCCTTCATTAAGAAAATTAAAATCATACTTTTGAATCTAAGCAAAGCCTGCGCAGGTCTCAAGAGCCCTCCCGCGTCAAACCCCGACGTTTTCGTAAGCCCGATTTTCCCGCGAATCTCTCTCTGCTTTTTGGATACCGTGGGTGAGGGTGAAAAGATTGAGTGTGACGACAATTACTCGAAGATAGGTAGGTCTGAGCTATAGAAGTGCCATCTTTCTTCCCAACCCGTCTTGCCCGCTACCCCCTGCCTCCTTTCCTCCGGCGGGAGGCGGGGGGAGATCTTTACTCGGGAGCCTTCCAGTTAAAGGCACCTGTGCAGGCTTGGCCAGGATTGGGGGAACTGTTGGAGTGTTTTAGGCGGAGGATGGGGGACAGGGCAAAGTGTGGGTTCAGGGCTCGTGAAGCCGCGCGGGTGAACTTCCCCTGCCGACTTCTGTGGCCAGAGGCCCCTCCAAGTGCACGTGTTACACACACACACACACACACACACACACACACACACACACTAGCGCGTGGGGGGAGGGGAGGCTGTCCCCCTCCATTGCATTTCACACTTGATCGGGGACCAACGTGGCCTATTAGCCAGCCTTCTGTCCGCCCCGGCACAGGAGCCTGGTCTGCTGGGCTGGCTGTTGCGTTTGCCTTGGACCCCGAATCTCCATCTCTTTGGCCGGATCTTCGGCCTCTGGGGGCCTATGTGAGTTTCCTCCTTGGTTTGGTAAGAGACTCAGCTCGCGGTACCCCGACTCCAGGCGGATGTGGGTGTTTCTCCCGCGCCTCAGCTGGGGGAGGAGGGAACAGGTGGGAAGCGCGAGCTGGGGGGAGGGCTACACCACTACCTCCCCTCCCGGTAGCCTCAGGGTAACAGTTCCCGTCGCTCCATCGGAGGTGGGAGCTCCAACTCCACTTGCTATTGGAAACAGCTCCCCGCAGGAGAGCTGTCTGCTCAGTTAAGAAGGGGCGCGTTTGCATTGATTTTCTGTGGCATCTGGAAATTTGCAGGGTTTGAAGACTGATTTTTAGGATGGTTTAATTTTTTGTTAGCCACCTCCCCTCGTTTCAGCATTTTGCTTTTTCAAATGTTAATTGCTGTGTATTTCTCTGAAAGGTCTCCCCAACTCAGGGCTCTAAAGGAAAACACACAAGCTTTTGCCCTTTTTCGGGGCGTCCTTCCCTAAGGTTCTAGGAGCAGAGGGGCACTGCTTCCACTTTTGTCAGAATGACCAGTAATGGGGTTCTCACCCCTCTTTCTCCATGTCCAATTAGGGCTTTGAGGTTTATTAGAGGAAAATAGCGTGCGTGCACACGCACACACGCGCGCGCGCACACACACATACACACACACACACACACACACACACACAGCCAGCACTCAAATACAGAATTAGGTGGAGCCAGCTTGAAAGTATAATATTGTTTGCTCCTTGACAAGTGTCTACTTCTCTTTTCCATAATTTCTATTTGACAGAAAAGCCTACTGAATTCAAATGACAAAAGTCAGCCAATAGACATGGACGAGCGAACATCTTTTACATGTCCACAGCCTTCAACTCACTAAATTGGTGTGTATTTTAAAAAATATTATTTTCAGGGGGAAAAAATAAAACAAATGCACCTTCAGTGTTGTTAGTATTTTCTTTTCATCAAATGTAGACACCTCATTCGATTTTTTTCTCCTTTGTAGTGCAAGATGGGGAAATAAGAAATCAACAGCAGCCTTTTAACAGCAGCAAATACAAGACTTTTGAGATGGTTCTCTTTGCTTCTGTTTTTCCTTCTTTGCCCTTAAAGCAAAACAAAAACAAAGATAAAAGAGGAAGAAACACTATTCCTAGGGAAGAGTTTATTTTGTTGCCACAATAAAGGGGTGGAGACAGTTAACAGCTATTTGAGATGATAATGCTTAGTGATCCCCTTCTTTTAATCATCCTCTTCAAGTGCCTTAAGATTAATGGCAAGAGGTGTTTTTCGGTCCCTTGTAAGGACTTTTGCATTAATTTATTGAGAACATTGACCAGACTGTCAATGTCTCCAAATTTCATTAAGTCAAACTGAGACAAATACAATGAGATTTTCATATTTTCTTCATCTATGAGAGTATCTTACTGTAAATATTATTTGGATTCAGTTGCAACGGGGGACACGTGCTTCTATTTCCTTATTATAGGTAGACAGCTATAGATATATGAAATAGGTGTTTAATATGTAAACACATTATATATATACACATATATTTAAATGAACCAATATTGTTTGCAGATAACTTCCCCTCCACTTCCGAGCTTAATGAAGACCTCTCAAAAAGTCACCTCCAGTGGCAGGCGGCAGATTCTGTTTCCCCCAGACCAGGATTTTTGTTTAAAGTAAGTTTGAACGCACTGAACTTCTTCAAAACAGACCAAAAGATGATGAGAATAACTTGCAGTATAAATATTTAACTTTACCTCAATTGACACAATAGCCCCAGCAATTCTTCAGACACAACCCGACTGAGGCATCACTTGACTGGCGTGAAGACCCAGGCTGCCTCTCTGCCTTGCCCAAGGAGAGCTGTTCCCTGATGTCCCCCGTCTCCCGTCCTCCTCCGGAAGCATCCCCAAAGCGGAGGGTTGGAGAAGGAGTAACGCAGGTGGGGGTGAGGGTGGGGTTCTAGGGAGAAGCGAGGAAAGAGAACGGATTTTTAAACCAGAAGGTCCTGGTACTCTGGCAAGAAATGAACGTCAAGAGACCCACCTTTCCCTTGCCGTCCTTCCCTCCCGGTGTTCCTTCCCCCGCGCCTCATTTCTGAGAGCTGTTTTCACAAAACCCCGCAATCCAGTACTTAAAAAAAGCAAAACCCCAAACTCCCCACAAACTAAAGTAGTGCCTCATCGCAGATTTTCACTCTTTGCATGGGGTCTAGCTGTGCTCAGAAGACTTTTCCGAGTCAAGGCTGCTCTAGCAGCTCCTTTCCCAAGAGTAGAGGCTGGCGGTGGAGTCGGCGGGTCCGCCAGCCTGAGATGGCCCCGGCTCTCGTTACCTGGCCGCCCTCGCGTTCGAGTGGTCAGACATCCAGTGAAGAATCATGCGGAAGCCGAGAAAACGCTGCTCTGCGCCGAAACAGTAGAAAACCACCCCACACCTTGTCTAACAGCCCCGGTCCCACACCTTGCATTTGACGTGAAGCACCAGGGTAGGAAGAGCAAAGACATTGGCCGTTTATTTTGGTGCATTTCAGCTAGCCTTTCCGTTTCCCGCAAAACTGAGAAACACGGGCGAAGAAAGAACAGGAACACCCGAAGGGAAAGACGTGTGTGTATACAACTTTTAAACACGTGCTCTATTTTGAAAAAAAAAATATCGGGACAGGGGCCGGTATTTCTTTGCGGTGCAGGAAAGGGTCATTCAAGACAAGGAACTACCGTGTTTCCCCCAAATAAGAACTAACCAGAAAATAAGCCCTAGCATGATTTTTCAGGATGACATCCCCTGAACATAAGACCTAATGTGTCTTTTGGAGCAAAAATTAATATAAGACCTGGTCGTATTTTCGGGGAAACACGGTATCTGAATTTTGAAAGCGATTCCTCTGGACCTGACTGAAATAGTGCGAGTTCCCCGGGAGTTTAATTTTGAGATGCCGCAGTGTGTTGTTTTCTATTGGCCTCTTTCCCCATCAGATACCCATTAAAAAAACCCAACAACATCATCAACAACAAAAAAACTTCTACAGCATCTATTAAAAAACGTTTCCTTGTAGTCAGAACCAGAGTTCGGCAGAAACCAACCAACCAACCACAGTAAAAACCCGGAGAATAAAGAGATTTGGAAAAAGAAACTGTGTCCCTTTTCTAGTCTAGTTGACAGTTTATTCCCCTGAGGGCAAGTGAAGAGGTGTGTGTGTGGGGGGGGAAGGAGGGGTTCCTTCGATTATTATTATTATTTTTATCATTTATTCATTTAAATGTTCGGCTTTGACAAGCTATTCCCCTGCCGCGGGGTTTTGCTGCAGAGCAGAGGTGGGGGCAGTGGAAGAAGTCTGTGAAGGGGGCTGGGGCGCAGAAAAACACGCTTTGCTTCGCGGGGGGCTGACCCTCAGAGTTCTACTCCACTGGCCAGCAGGGGGCGCTCTGATGTTATCTCTGGACCAGCTCGGCTCAGAGCTGCAAGGCAGGCTTTGCAGTTACACGCAGCTGCAAAAGGAAGGGGAGGGGGAATTGTAGATCCTAACCCCTCAGCAGCTCTTCTACTTGGGTTATTCACCCTCGGTTCGAAATGTACCTACGTCTCTCTTTACCTATCCACCCTGCGTAAAGTGCAACCCCCTCCTCCTCAACCTTTCATCTGCATCTATGCAACACAGGTATAATCTCTCTCCCTAGCCTTGAAATACACATTTATGCAACTTATTAAATGCGACGATGAATAGTCAACATTTTTTTCGCCCGTTAGTTCCGCTGATCCAAGCAGGATTTATTTGCAGATCTCACATCCCGGAGCCATAATGCAGTGATTTTTTTTTTCCCCTTACATAAAATTGGTCAAATGTTGACAACCTTTAAGCCAATCTAACACTCAAGATTAGTGATGGGAAACTAATGAGAAAATATCAGATCCCCAGGCCTGAGGGCTGCCAATTAAATCTTCGCTGATTGAAAAATAAAAGCGGACTTGGGGTGTGAGCCCGGCTCAACTTCAACTATTAATTTAACATGTTGCCCGGCTCCGCGCGCCTTCTTTCCTCTAAACAGCTTCCCGTAATAGAGCTTCTTCCTCTCATCCCTCAACCTAAAAGCCAACTGTTATTTCTCAGAATATTTCAAGAGGTCCAAATCAGGATGATCATCTCTTACATGGTAAATATTAGGCCTTTAAGCAATATGATTTAACTAATTAGAAAATTTACATCATTAAGTCTCAGGGAGAGAGAAAAGAGAAACAAATCTGCCAGTCATTTTAAAGGAGACAGGCACTATTGAAGTGTGAAGAAATCGGCTCTAATTCAAAAAGGCAATCGGGCAGAAAAAGCCCTCAACATTACCCTGCTAGTTATTAATCAGAAAGGGCTTTCTCTCCTGCCCGCACTCCCTCCTCTCATAGGAGAGTTTAAGTTCCTGTTTTTGCCAGTGGCCCATGTCATATTTATATTGAGGTTTTGTCTGCTAAAGGATTAACATTGGAAAATGTTTCAATCTGAAGAACCCAGAATCCTCAAAGGGAAAAATATTCACAGACTCACCTCTCTTCCAGACAAGTAAACCTGTTGTGACAAACAATTCTCACCACCCTCTTTATTTTTTTTTTCATTCTTTCGTGTTTTTTTTCCTTCCCATTAAGTTTCTATTTTGAAACCTGCTTGGTGAGAACTAGCCTTTGTGTTCTGCTCCCCTCCCCTCCTTTCTTGCACCCCTCCTTCCTCCAAAGCGGAGAAACTTAGCCTGAAAGCAGAAAAGTACAAATACATTAACAAAGCCCCACTCACTTGATAAAAAGGCCATGGTCTAGGCTTACATGTCAGGAATCTAAGGGAAGGGGGGATCAAGCTGGTGGGTCTACAGACAAAAGATGATGAACCAGAAATTCCCCTACCTATGTATAATATTTGATGGAGTGTGTGGCTAAAGTGAAAAAGAAAGGCAAGTAGGTGAGACTTACTTTAGAGTGCCTTGTGGTGTTGTGTGGCTTTCTCTCCCCACCCCCCACCCTCACCCACCCCCATTCAGCTTAAAACAGCAACCTCATTATACCTAGGTGCCCCTTCCCATGTACTCTTACTTAAGTCCTTGGTACACCACACACATAGCCTTTTCCCTGGTCTTCTCATTCCCAGCAAATTAACTGAAGAGGGAACTGCAAAGGAACTTTTGTGGGTGTGTAGTTCCATTTGGAAACTCAGGCCCTTCCTGGCATCTCTGAGAACTTGTTCTTAAACAGACACTGGGTATAAAAAAAAAATTAATAGCAAGTCTTAGATATTCAATTCCCCTTCATTATTATTTCTTTTTAAATTACAAAGAGGTCCCAAAGGCTCATTTTTCTGTCTACCCCTATTCTTCTCTTATTAGGTTCCATTCTAGCCTCATTTTCTTAGCGTCCTTTCCGTCTTACATTCTGAAAGTTTCACTACCTTGCTTTCCACCAAGCCCCTGGGCCTGGATTTCTCAAATCTTCGGGCTTCTGGGGGCCTGGAGCAGCTCTTCAATGCCATTCTCCACCTTACCAGATTTCAACTGCAGAAGAGAGCAGTAGCAGACCTGGGCTATTAACACACCACAGTTAATTCTCTGCGGGAACTTTTACTAGGTGGGACGTGTGGAAGGAGAAAACATCTGTAAACAGTGAATGCACTTGAGGGTGGGGAATGGGTTCTGACATAGAGGCACAGCACACATATAAAATGTGGCAGAACTTGTGAAAGAACCAGTTAGGAGTTAAATTTCGGAGAAATAAGGAGAGAGAGAGGGCGGGGAACATTGGAAAGAGTCTAGAAGAAGGCTGCCCAAATGCAGCTTCTTTTCTGACCGTCACAGAGCAGATGGGAGTGGAACGGGCTCTTCTTTAAGAAATATTAGAGTAACATGGGCACTTCTGTCACTTTCAGGAGGCGGGGCACAGAGAGGTGAAAATATACAAGACAATGGCCTCTAGCACTGGAGGGCTCCCCACCCTTTGGCCCAACCCTCTAGGCACCCTCCTTACCTTGGTTGCCTACATTTGATCTGACACACTGGACGTTCCTGGGAAGGGAAACAGACCACGAGAACCAACCGGTCTCCTGCATCTACTCCGAAGCCAAGAAGCAAGCAGTACAATAAAATTTACAGTGCCTTTAACAACTCGCAAGTAAAGCATTAAAATTCCCTTTAATTGAGAAAATATTGATTTTGAGGTCTAGAAAAAGCGAAATCGTAATTTAACTGCGAACTTTCAGGCGAGAATATAGCGTATTATGTCGCCCTATTAGGGATCCACGCTTTATAACCACGCGACATCACATCTTTAATTGTGCTACTTTATGAAGTGACAAAGACAAAAGATAACCCGACTTAGGCAAAAGCATAAAAAAAGAAAAGACGACGACCTAGAATAATTTCCCTTTCCAGTTATTTATACAAGAGTTGTTTCTTTTTTTGAAGCAGGAGAAAAAAATGCCCAAAGGGGAGGAAAGAAATAAAAAGAACGGAAAACCACAGACCAGTCTAAAAGCAACTCACATTAGCAAATCCGTTGATATTCTTTACCAAAGGAGGAATGAAGCCAACACATTTAAGAAAATGCATTCACGGGCAAAATTGCATCCTCCCTGAAACGAAACAAACCTGGGTCTATTTTCTTATTTTACTCCCCCATTCTTTTGGGGGTTGGTGGGTCGCAGAATCCATTGGTGGATAGGGAAGGGAAAGAAAAATCAGGCTTTCTATGTTATTTCTGTATCGGTTTTTGGTACTATAGAGGAGTAAAGAAGTTTTTGTGTGGTGGTTTTTCATTGATCAGTCACTCTGAGCTAATGTAATTATCCTCATCAATAGGAGGCTGCAGAGAGAATCATTATGTGGGTGACATTGATAAATGATCGCCCAGGAACGGCCCTCTCGCGGGCAACCCCCACATCTGACCCTCCCACACACACAATGTAGTCATAGAAACACCTAGAGAACCTCGGGCACCGCCGCGGAAGGGGCCAGAGAGGGAAGAAAAGCCTGGGGCGACCGAGGTGGGGGTGGGGGCGAATGGGGGCAGCCAGTCCCAGATCCAAACCAGTTCCAACGACAAAAACAGCCAATGGCGGGGAGCGCGGAGGGCGATGCGGGAGGAAGAATCCCCCTTCCCAGCAGCAAGCAGACCCTCGCACAGTTGCTCATAACAAAGTGAAAATCCGCCCTCCAGACGGACCCATTCCTCCACACCTTTTCCCATGTGCGACCTCACCACCACCAACATCTGATGTTTGCCGAGACACGCATTCAAATAGGTTTCTCCCAAGGAGTTCAATGATTAGGTTGCAAAACCTGTAGGCATCTCATTCTCACGCGGGTCCACCCCCCCCCCCGTTCAAAACACCCCAAACCAACAGCAAACCAAACCCATCCGAACAAAGACAGCAGCCGGGCGACCCACCCCCAGCGTTCCCCTAGTTATTTACTGGGCGACCCTTTCCTTTCTCGTCACCTCCTAACCCAGTGCCTCTGATTATGAGATAATGGATTTTGCGATTGTTCCTGGCAGGGTGAAAAAAAAAAAAATCCCCACCGAACCCCGGGTTTTCATCTTTTGACTGTTTTATTTAAGCCAATGGGAAAGTCCTGAGAGTAGTAATTGATTCATAACGATCCATAAATCGATGTCGGAAAGCGGGAGTGGGGGGGGGATGCATGGAGGTGTATGAAGAGTGGGGGGGTTGATGCTGTTTATTTATTTTATTTCTAAAGCTTCAGCTAAAGTAGCTTTGACACTGTTGGGGCTGGAGGGGAGGAGCTGTTGGGCTCTGCCGGATCATCCATCATCGCTGTCACCCAGAGTCTGCCCGGAGGAGCCCTAGACGCAATCTCCCTTCTGTCTCTACACCGAAACTATTAATATTAAAACCTCCCTTCAAACACTGCCCCGACGGTCTCCATTCTCATCACAATCCGACCGGCCTCCCCCAGCAGACCCGCATGCCCCCTGCGCCGCAGCGAGCTCCCAGCCAGAGCCAGGACGGAGGGAGCTCGACGCCCGCGCGCGACGCCCTTAGTTGATGACTGCAACTGTTAGGTGCCCCGCTATCTTACCCCTATCCATTGGAAGCAAGTCTGTCACACAGACGCGCGCGCGCGCAAAGGGGAGGCCAGCTGAGGGCTGGGGCAGCCCACGCCGCAGGGGACAGTCTGCACGCCCTTGCCTCTTCCCGGGCTCCGGGACGCTCGTCCGCACCAACCCTGCTCAGAGGGCGGCGGGGACCGTGGCTGCGAAGCGAGGGCCACTGGGCGCGTCCAGACACGCAGACACTGGCCTTTCTAACCCAGTGGCAACTTGCAGCGAGGTCCCGGCTCCTTATCAAATTGCTGGCCTGCAAGACTAATGGGGAACTTGTGGAAGATCCCTGTCCAGTCCCTTTGAAGGAAGGTCCCTCTTCTGACAGCTGCTAGAGATATTAGCCATATTTCCCTTCCCAGATCTGCTTCGGGTTAACGGGCCCACGGGGGCGGGAGGGGGCAAGGGGGCCAGGAGGATTCTGATTGAGTCTCTGGGCAAATCTAACTAGGGTGAGCTAGGGAGAGTGGGGGCGCTGACCTGGGGGGTGGGGGGCAGAACGGGTGGATGGAAGATACACTTTTCTGGTCCTTTTCTCTCTTTTTCCTTTAAAATGTGGCTCCTTGCTCAATCCCCAACCCTTAACAGATGGCGACTACAGTTCTCTCAGAATTTCTTAAAGAAAGGGAAACCTTTGGAATTTATTTCTGCTTTTGCTTTTCCATATAAATAAAAAGTGTTTTTATATTACTCTTGTTTTGGAGAACATAAGCAATTTTATTCAGACTACAGTATTTCCTTTAACACTATATGGTTGTCAAAACACCATTCCCAGTTTCTTTGCTTTTGACAGCTGAGTCTTTCTTAAATATACCCAAATCGGAACTCTTTATACTAAATAGTAAACCCGAGATAGGAGGAAGTGCCTTCCGAGATGGTATAAAAAAGGCATTATACAAGTTGGACAACTCTACCACCTCTCAGTCTTGGCTTATGGGGGAGGGGGGCAAGGAAATGCAAACAAATATTATTACAATTATTATTCATCTCCAAATATTTAAGAGGGTTAAGGTTAACAAGATAGGATATGGGTTTGTTGAAGAAACGAACCCTGAGGTTATTTTATTCATTTAAACCAAGGCTAGAGAGCTCTGAGATCAAAACTTTGATGAAATAGATTAATAATAATTGCATTAAACACTTCCTAAACATGAGCCAATTAGCAAGTAAACCCTTCAGTATTTACTTTACTGAGAGGAAAGGAAGAAAAACTTTGCCAAAAAACTGTTCAGCTGATGTGAGAGTTAATTTATAAATGGAGAACTTGTCAAAATTTACTTAAAAGCATCTAAAGTAAAAATATACAAATATTTAAATTTTGCAAAGAAACTCCATGTGAAATGGGATAACAAAAATGAGAGGGAGACTGTCTCTTTTCCAAGTGGTGCAGAATTTCTCCATTAATAGTTTGAATCACAAGTGTTATTTCTATGTTTAAGCAGCACCACATTAAAGTGATAAACGTATATATAAAAATTCTACCTAACTAAAAATAATACAAAACAATAGAAGTTTATTTCCTTGTTCCTCATTATACAACTTCTATTAATGTCTTCCACAATGGGAAGATGGAAGAACCCCAAATAAGATACAAACTTGGATTTCTGAGATAGTGAATTATTTCCCTTTCTAGCTGACATCACACAACTAGGTCAAGTCTGTATTATCCCTTTTAAACATAGGATTCAAAATTTAGGTGTTACAAAATTCCAGGATGGCATATTTTTTTGAAAAATTGGGGAGGCATGCAAATATCTCACATTTTTATTCACTTTGCACACATTGGCAGGAATTGTGTGTATGCATTATCAATAAGCTAATGACAAGGGTTTCTAGGAATGTTGCATGAGATTTTGAAAATGGCATTAGAGTGCTTGTTTTGTTGTTGTTCTAGAAAAAAAAATTGTTTAGTCACCAAATCCCCATAATAGCATGCCTGCATATGGAGGTGTTTGAAATAAAAAGACATCATAATATAATTTATATTAAATATTAATGATTAAGTCATCTTTTCAACTAAGGATTTCAAACTCCATAGAAGTTTACTCATCTATGAACATCTATATGTAAATTTTAATTTACATATTCAACAGTATTTTAGTAAGACAGAAAAAACACAGGCAGATGAATTATCTTTGAGCACAGACGTTAGTTATTTCTTATGATGCAAAATTAACCCTGCAAAAGCCCTTTATTCTGGCAGAGGAGAAACATGCAAACTTTATCTAAAAGTACATTTTTTTTAACATCATGCACCTAAAAAGGAGGTTTGGGCACATTGAAGGTGATCTTTCAACCTGACTCATACACACATACACACACACACCACACACACACCAAATTTCATACCTTTAGAAGTTTTCTGCTGAGAGAATTTTTAGGCCAACTATACATAGGCTACAGATGGTTACCTTAAAAATCGTTGGTAAGTTAAGTTTCAAATATACTCAACTTCTGGGGATAAAACCATCACCTAATTTGAACACTGTATATAGTAGGGATTGTGCAACCTTACCTTAAAACTATTAAAAACACAAAAGCCTAACAAAAAATCAAAAATGAAATATTTATTACCGCATTTTGTGACTTAACACCTTTTTTAACATAACGTCACAGTCCTCATACAAGTATTTTAATGTAAATTTGACAAAGCTTAAAGGTAACAGCATTTTCTTCTAGTGAGGAACACGTGCTGAGAAAAGAATTCATGGACATACAATACCAATTCCACAGCAGATCTGATACTAGCAAAAACATTCTTTTTTTTTTCAATTGAGGTAAACACATAGAATATCTAACATGAAACAATTAATAGACCGAACTCTGTACGAAGTTTGTTACAGTATTCTCTTGCTCCTTTTTTTTTTTAATCCCCCAAGCTTTGAGTTTCAGATCAAGTCCTATTTGTGGTGCTATGACCATTAATCACGTTTTTTGTGTTGAGGAGGGCTGCCCAACTGAAGATTGTTTGTCCACAGCCAAGGCTTAGAACTCCTGGAAGAAGCTCCTGCTCTGTCTTTAAATCTTCATTGGCAAGCTCTTTGAAGAAGAGTCCCCCAAAATAATAAGAATCGGCTTATGAAGCACAAACTATAAAGATCTGTTTGAAACTAAAGGACACATTTATGGAGGAACAAAGGCCGAGCATGGAAACGCATTCTTGAAGCTGGAGTCCAACGGTTGAGTGAGGTTCAGCCACAAGTTCACCGCGGTCTCCAGCGTGGTTCTTTTCTCATTGGCCCAACAGGTTTAAAATATACCACAGTCTCTCTTGGGTAGTGAATTCACTGATGAACCAAAACAGTCATTCTTTTGGGAACAACACACATAGTGTGGAAAACAAGGATATATTTTTTTTCTCTTCTAAAACTATTTGAGGCAACATAACGGAGTGATCAACAGAAATGTACAAGTTTAACTTAGTTCCTATGTTTATACTACAGTAGTTATAACTCTCGGAGTCTTTTTCCAGAGGATCTTTACATGGACAGAATTGTCTCAGTGAGCCCATGATTTCACATTTGTGTTCTTGTCTCATTGGTCCTCTGTTGCTTGATGAAAAATGACAAAAGTAAAAAATAATCACAGCTGTCTGGAATTTCATATTAAGTGTCAACATCTGGTCAAAGTTCAGAAAGTCTTAAAATAGTTTTTGCGTGTGTTTCCTTTTCCCTTGAGTTCCCGTATTTATATTACTGGGCATGAATGTCCATAACCTGTCCGCCAACATTGGGATCTACAGAATTTAACATTGTGGGACTCTGTGCTGACATAGTCATTCCAGGGTGGGTAGGGGGTCCTCCGTGCATCATCATGGCTGGGTGGTGGGGATGGCTTGGCAAATATGAATGCATTGGGGGTCCATGTCTTAATTGAGTAGGGTGTGGGGTCATCTGGGGAGGAGTGTAACTTGGCTGTGCCATACTCATTCCCATAGGACCACCCTGAGAAACGTAGTCCCCTGGCATGCTCTGCAAACCTGAAAAGAGAGAGGGAAAAAGAAAGCAGGTCAAATTCCTAAACATTTTTATACTTTACCCATCAAAGATGAAAAGAAAAAAAAAAAAACAACAGACACTGCAAATCTTATATCTAAATTTAGCTGCAGATTCTTGCCAATGTTTGCAGACATTCAAATTGTAGTTTGCATTTAATTTCATCGCACAGCAGTATAATGCAACACAACAGAACTAAATATTTAATGCAACTAAATGTCATAAAGTGGAACTGTTTTTCAAAATGGTATTCGGTACATTTCTCTGATAAATGCAATAAGAATATAAATTCTAAGTTGAGTTTTATCAGTTAACTGTTGATTTCTCATTTATTTTCCTTTGTTGCATTTATAGATATAGCCAAAAATTGCAGATATTAAAATAAAATCGACACATTATCATATCTATATTTCTTCATGAAAAATTTACTACACAAAACATTGTGGCATACTCATTTTGAAGGGATGGCCTTTTATGTATATTTAAAATGAAGCCC
>NC_138051.1:34801205-34851205 GCF_964194185.1 Rhinolophus hipposideros
TCTTCCTCTTTACTTATCTCTTGATCAAGGGGAAGTAGGACAGGGAAGTTCGGGGTATCCAATACATAAATATTGCAACGTGCTAGTGAGTTAAGATTTTGGGATCCGACCATCTCTGGTGGCTAAGAAACATTTTTCATATCATCCACAAACATCTGAAATTCGAGCACAAGTTTACCAAGTTTGTCAAGTTAAGCAGACTCAACTGAACATATGCCTTTTTACCCATAGCAAAGAAAATGTACACATGGGAAATATAACATTTCAATTGTTTTATAGTCTCCTCCAACAGGCCCCCTGGCTTCCATGAGTGGAATGATATTTCAATGTTATTAGGGAAATTTTTTCCAAAGAAAACGAATTTTCTTCAATTCTTTAAACTGAGGCCACAGTTTAAATCTCCTCAAATGTGACACCGTTGTTAGTGACAACTGTCATTACCACATGGAAAATAACTTTTTCCTACAGACCTTCATGCAGGGTCCTACGAGTCCTCAGTCAGTAAACTAAGGAAATGCCTATTTCAAAGGATTGAGAGGTCACAGGCATGGTTCGGACAGTACCGTATAACTGCTTTAGAGAAACTGAGAGATATCGTGAGAAAAACCCACATGTATTTTAGTGGAATGGATGTGAAGCCTTTTCAACAAAGGCAATAATCTTTCAATAAAAAAAAAAATAATGCTGGCAATGCAGCACTTCAGGCTTTAATGGAATATTATGAATAGTCAAAGCAAATGAATGGACACAATGAGTTTAACAGGGGATGCGCCAGGAGTGAAAGCAACACATCCACCAAGGAATTGTGGGTAACATGAAAATGAGAGTGTGCTAATGATTGGATGCAGACAAGCAATGAGTAATTCCAGAGCTCACAGTCAAACAAACTGCTTGTGGCACTAATGCTTGTGCCCAATTACCAATTCAGAAAGAAAATAAAAAGCAGTTTCAGTAGAGTCAGGGTGGGAAATCTCCAATTAGCACCAATTAGTAAAGTTGCTTCCTAGAATGGAATTCTGGGAACATTAAAAAAAAAAAAATTCTCCCAGAATGTCTGATGGATGCATTTATTTGCCAGGTGATGAAACTCCTGAAGTACAACTTGATGAGGATTTGTACCTGTGGGTTGTGACTATTTGTATACTAACTGGAACTTGCCTGCTCGATTTGACTGGTCAATCATGGGCTGTACTATTCTTCTTCTGGCATTAATAAACCTGAAATAAAACAGAGAAGTCCAGTCATCAAATGCAATTTCTGTGCTCTGTGAACACACTTGCACAAATGCTGTGGAGAATATAATCCAGTGAAACATCTACTGAACATTATCTTTTTAATCCATAGGCAATTTTCTCTTTCAGTGTTCAAAAATACCTAGTTGATTGGATCACCTCCTCCATCATCTAATAACCGACTCAAGGCTGACCTGCTAAAAAAAAAACTCAGGGAGGGAAAAAAGTTTTCCCTGAGAAAGCTTCTATTAATTTGCGATTGTGCTTCTGCTTCTTGAACAAGTAGGAATCTGGTTAAAGTTCTCAAGCTGGAAGATGTTTTCCCCTTTCCCTAAACTCCCCATCATAGGGAGATCCAGCTTCCCCTTGCAGCTGGTCATAAATGGAGACCAGGCTCTGGCACTCTGCTTTCACAAGGTATTGTTAGGTCAGCAAAGCCATCAATTAGGCTGTCTGAAGTTTTATCACCAACGCAGCAGTAATAAGTGCTGGCCAGAAAGACTTCTGCTCTTCGGCAACTCCTGCAGTTTAAGCCTGTAAAGTTAGGGGTCATTTAGAGGTCAGTGCCAGCTGGGGGCGGCCTTTCCAGTCTAAGCTGGGACACCCAGGGCAGGGATAAGGTAACTGCCAACCATAAACCCAGCCACCTTTCAACCCACTAGAAAGACAGAGCCTCAGGTACACATGGTTGATATTAGAGCCCAAGAAACGTTTTCAAATCAGGTGGTGGCTGAATCACAGGAATGTGAAGGAGAAGCAGTTATTTCGTCTAGAAGCCTGGATCTAATTTTGTTGGAAATCCAAAAATAAGTGCCTACTTCATGTTACTTTAATGTTTAATAATGCCCATCAAATATTCATGTACAAACAGAATAAGATGATAAGAAATCTCCTTTATTTCTCCAAATTTAATAAAAACAAAACAATTTTCTACCATTGTAAGTTACCCTTGTCCCTGTGCATTTAATGATGAGCATTCCCCACACACTTGAGCTGATGCACAGGATTCATGGCTGTGCATTTGGGGGTGGGCGGCAAGAAGGGAGAGGGGATGTCTAGTGTATACTAGCTGGCTGTCCCTTAAAAAGATACCCATTTATAACATTTTCCAGTATTTCTAGCTTCAAATCTTAAGTGTAGGGGACTTCATGATTAATGAGTCCACATGGGCCCAACGGCAGGAACTGAAAACTCGTTCTTTGAAATTAGCCAAAAAAAGAAAAATCTAGCGTTCCTAGTTGAAGTCCCTTCCGAGAAGAAGAGCAGCCCACACTCATTCAGGCCTCCTGTGAGCACTCTCCAGTGGGAATACAATTAGGCTCGAGAATAATAGCTGCAAGGAAAGCAAAGGAGTCTTTTGCATATGGTGTTTGTTTGCAAAACAATGAACTCCTTCATTACTTAAAGAAAGTATAGCTCAGTTGTCACAAATGTTACACCCCTCAGGTTTGGGGAAGAAAGTGACAGGCTATGAGAGGTGAAAACAAGAAGAAAGTTGTAACTGCATATTTATTCCCACCTGGCACCTTAAGCACTGTTGAGGAATATCTGACCAGATAGATCACAAAGCCGTCCAGAAGGATCCCTCAAATAGAAATGGAACTCCATTTCTACTCTTTCCCCATCGTTTGTTACTGGGACCAACAGGACTGCCCTGAGATTTTCACCCCCAGGAACTCTTTTTATCAGCTCAGGTTAAGACCAATTGAGATGCTCAGGAGAGTCAGAGAAACCTTTTCTCCCCTCCTTGAAGTTTCTAGTGGAGGACACACATGGCAGGGGTTTTACCTCTTTTTATGTGCTACTAATCCTGGTTTTGTTTTTTCCTTATAGGCCAACTCTTTAGGTAAAACGAATTGCTATTTTTTCCCTTTTTAATTTCACCCTTTTACTCTTTTATTATTTACATCTGGAGGTTGTTCCCTTATTGATGTGTTTCTCTCCAGTTCCCCCAAACACTCCCTTACTCACAGAGCTGCAAGGCATCATGGTTCTTAGTTCTCAGCAGGAGAACTCCACACTGTCTTCAAACAAATAATTACAGGGAAGGTTAGAGGTTCACTCAAAGGTCATTTCTTTGGCTACTCCTCAGAATGTTTACATTAGTAAAAAACGGGGTCCTCTCAAAAGATTGTTCAATGGGGGATCACAACAATGCAGAACATTAAAAAAGCATTTTGTGTGTTAGCAGGTCTTTATAGAAGCGCTGAACTTGGAAATGCCACTCCAGTATTACATTTTCAACTAGTTACCATGGCATGGACTCGATGTTCACTAGCAGTTATGGCAATGGCCTTTCTTTGCCCAGTTGTACTAAACAAATATGCCTAGAAGCCTCTGAAGGTTTTCACTAGATCCTTTTACAAAGGGTCATAGAGATTTTGTTTTTTTTCACTTGGGCTCCATTTAGCCTCTCTGGATTTTTGTTCTCAAACAATGTTTTTGATCCACAGTGCTATATCTTGCCAGATTCATAACTCTACCACATTCTTTCAAATCACACATAATTTTAAAAACATATGGTCCCCAATTTTTCAGAAATCTCTTAATGTACAACTACTGCCAATTGTCAACTCCCCTGATCTTGGGATATCTTATAAACACCATAGATATTATTAAAATTAACAATTAATAAGTACACTAATAATACTTCTATACTAAAAAATGAAATCACCCACTGTACTGATGATCCACAGGCCACTCTTAAAAAACACATCAATGTACATAAAATGGAGCCATTTAATTATACATTAAAAATAATATTAGGAGTCATTTGTATTTTTTAACATTACTAAGATGAAATTTCTAAATGTGTCTTTCCCCCAAATTATATAACATGACATTTTTTCCACTCCTCAGATTTATATTTTAAAATGAATGTATTGTGCTCAAGCAATAAACAATATCAAGTTTTGATTCTACTTGGAATTTGAAGAATCTAAGTTGAAAATCAACTGATTTTCAATCTTCTAAAGTCCAACCTTCATTCATATAAAAAAGAAAAAACACAACTCGCTGGTTCAAAGACAAAAGATGTCTTAAAAAGGCTCAAAAGGTTTCTTGAATATTAAATGGGTCTTACAAAATAACATTTTGATGAGTTAAGTGTAAATGAATCAGACACATATGGATTAAGTTATCCTTGAATTTCACACGGGTTTAAAAAATAAGGGGAAAAGAGGGTCTTGGCAAAAACATTTTGGACTTTGCCAAACCCAAAACATTTGAAAAATTGCTGAAGACATCCAACTAACCAAAATGCAGCAAGCTGCACCCAACTTTAATGAAAACCCCCACAAGTTATTTCCAATCCAAAGACTGTGAGGTTTTTCATCTGTATCTGATGTTAAAAAAAAAAAGTTCTCTAAGTTTTAATGTCATCCGGAATGATTTTGAAGTTGAGGACATATAATATACTTCTCTATTGGTACAAACAATTTAACCCAAAATTACAAAGTATTCTCTTAGAGATGAGATAGCTCTTAAAAACATTCTGAGGCTTGTACAACTCTCATGTAAAACATACCATATATGATAAATGCCATAAATAAAATGTGCTAGTCTAGTGCCTTATCCAGATTTTCATTTAGAAAAAAATTTTCATTAGCCTCATTGTGACTTTTTTTTAAGGGTTAGAGATAATTCCATTAGTGACTCCTTAGGGAATGAGTACCCTAAAGTGCACTAGTTACATTGATTTGTACTGAATACAAAGTTAGTATCCAGGCTCACATAGAAGCTCAGGAGAATATCTATTAATACTATCTATTTTCTCACTAAATTTTACTAAAATAGAAAATGCATTCGCATGTGTGATCCTTAAAAATTACATACTAGGACTGTTCGCTTAAAAATAACTTAATTATAGAAATAAATTCAATGAGTATCCAAGAATCATGAGGCCTTTTTGAGTCAACTTGGAGATGAAAAAAGAGTATATTAAAAATAATAAATCCAAGATAGCAAAATATCCTTGAAATTTCATCTTGCTGTCTTGCTGGAGTGACGTCTCCTGGAGATCCTCCCACCCTCCCCACCTTAACCCTTCACAGAAAAGCCAATCCTTTCAGCTATGCATACTTGTCTGCAACCGAAATCTGACCATTGTGATTTTTCTTTTAAAGGCTTTTCATTCCAAAGCATATTTCAGATTGGTAGAAGTAGGCTTAGGTGTCATTCCTGATTGTTGGTTGCTTTATTTTCCATTCTTTCTTTCTCCCCTCTCCCCCTTTTTAAAGGGCTGATAAATCCCTTCTTTCTGGTTCACTAACTTCATGCCACACCTGGTAACCAACTCCTTTCAGCAGCATTCCTTTTGTTAGAAAGTGCAGGCCTCCGTGGAGTCACCTGGAAAGCCGCCAGCCCTGAACACTAAGGAGGAATCAAGAATCCCTGGAATTGAAGTTTTTACATGGATTGGCCTGGTCAAGGAAGGGGGCTGAACTGTTGACGAGAGATCAGATCAATTTGGAAGAGGTGTTATAAGCAGCTTGGTGATGGGGTGGGGTGGGGGGAGGAACCTGTTAAAAAGTGAACCACCCCACCCCCACTCCCTTCTCTACTTTCCCCAGCTATGGGGCTGGCTCATCAGTGGGAGAAGGTGTTTATTCACAACGCCTGCTACTGGTTGGTGTTTGAAACAAGGAAGCCTCAACCTTGGCAAGTCCCTTATCAAGTTTCTTCATTTTATCTTAGTTCTCAAAAAAAAAAAAAAAAAAAAAGGCTGTGGTTAAGGCTAAGAATGGGGTTTTCTCAGTAAGATACATTGAAATAGTTAAATCAATAAATTAAGCAGGTTTAACGCCTTTGACCATGAACTCGGGCACACGAATGATTGAGTCATGTCACAAACATAAATTTTTCACTGGTGGCTAGACAATGGGTCTTTTCTCACAGACAACAGTGAGCAAAGTTAAATACATGAGATTCATGGGCAACTTAAAGACACGTTCATGGTTTATAATTAATTTCCGTGAGCTACAGCTTAATTTATAATTTGATAGGTACCAGATTTGTCTACAGCTCTAAAAACAAATGAACTAATACTCATAAATTTACAGTATGAAAACATGATATTAACCTGGAATCACAAATCTTTTGTAGCTTTCTGAGTATGCCTCAGAAGTATTGTACTGGAGTACGGGAGTACTGGAGTATTCATGTTACAAGAAAAAGGCCCTGGGCAAAATTATCAAGTAGGTGATACTGATCTTTGATGTCCTTCTCCTGTGTTCCTTCAATATTCTTTCTTTTATCTAATTCTTCCCTAAAGTTACAGGGGCTCACATAGATTTTTACTAAACTGCCCCACTTTGGGTAAACCCTTCTCAACTATTCCATATTCCAGACTTCTCCAAAGAGCAAAGTGGTGAAGAGTATGGGCTCATATTCTCTGCTATTTTATGGCTGTGTGACCTTGGGTAAGTCTACTTAACCCAAGCCTCAGCTTGTCCCCTATCTATAAACTGGGGCAATAGTTGAACCCACATTGTTTTGAGGATTATGGGATTAAATCCTTGGCACAGCACCTGCCTGGTACATAGTAAGAGCTCACTAAATATTAGCTTACACTCAAAATGCACCTAGCCAATGTCCCCTCCTAAAGACCTCTTTTCTCTTAAAGGTAATTATGAAGACGAGGTGGGTGGCTATTAAACCAATTCAGTGGGGATTTCCAACACTGATGCAGACATCTGCTGGGGGGCTGGGTAGTGGGGAGAGCTATTTTGGAATCACACTCTCTTAATGGTTCTCTAGATCCTTGCAATTCTATGTTTCCTGGACCAGCCACATAAACATTACCTTGAGCTTGTTAGAACTGCAGAAATATTGGAGTTCCTACCTTGGCACTGCTGAATCTGAATCAGAATTTTAAAAGAGCTCCTGGTGATCTATGCACATTTAAGTTGGAGAAGTCCTGCTCCAATTCACGTACCAAATAGATGACCTAGTACTCTGCCTGAGATAGAAACTTTCAGAGGTCAAGTTTTAATCACAAACCTTAGCTGTGAAAATGCATGTACTATTCTCTTTAGTTATCTTGGATATAAACAGTCTTTTAATCACTTGCCCTGGGCAGCGATTTATAATAATTTAATTCATTTTACTCCATCTGTACCTCCTAAAGGAAAAGCTAGGCCAATAGTGTTTTTGTGGGAACTGTTATCTCTCAGAAATGGAAAGGAGGAAGATGGTAGAGTTTTCTTTTCATTTAATGTAATTCTGTACTGTTTGAGTTTTTAATAATAAGTATGATTATTTTTATAATTAAAAAAAAATGTTAAAGGTGACCTAGAGAATTTGGCATGTTATTTGACTAAGGCTTATATGGCCAATGGTAGACTTTTTAATAAAAGTATTTGAGAAATTTCCTCTAAGGTAGGGAATTATCTTTTATTTCCTTTACAATACTGAGCAACAATAAACACTATTCCCTAAGTATAATCACAGCCAATGGCATGCAACTAAACTTCCCAGCAGGTTATGATTTTGAAGCACTGTTACTCTTACAGAATGCCATCTGATTATTCATATGTGGCTATTTATCATGCACTATAAAAGTGATCTTTCAAAGCTACTTGAAAGCAAAGGGAGAAGAAAACACGCAAACTTCCTGAGCTATTCATATCTAGGATCTATCCTCTTAAAGATAAAATACTAAGTCAATAGATATAAGTTGCAGTATATTACCTCGTCCTGTACATGATTTATTGCAGATGGAAATCAACTAGAAAATGAATTACTTTGAAAGTTTTACTACGGACATTAAAATTCCAGATCTATAGACCTACACACCTTATAGTGCTTCTGAAAACAACTCTGCAGATGGAAGATACATCTACAACTTCCTTCAGCTATCTCAGCCTAAAAAGCACGAGTAATAATTTTCAAACCTACCAATTAACCAAGTGCCTGTTCATCTACCTAAGCACCACAGCCTGACGGGGCTTTGAAAAAAATCAACCAGTCACCTGATCCTCAATAACATACATTTTAGCCAATTCTCATTATGTTCCTAGCCATGTACTAATTCACACTGAGAGAGTAAGATCCTGACAAATCTAGTATCTTTTTAGCTTTCATGATCACCTTTGATGGAAGTATTAATTCTCTATCCTACTTCTCAGTGGAAACCACCTAAGCATTAACTTGCCAAAAATGCACCAAACTGTTTAGCAATTATGTATTAGGTATGTTTGAGGAGATCAAGGGGCGCTCACACGCCCGGTGCTATGGATCTCTCTCTGATTAGCTTGTCATCTGCTTGGAAGAAGATGGAGGCTGATTCTCCCATATAGTCTAGCAGGCCAGCTGTTAGCTGCCTGTCAAGCCCTCAAGTGGACAAGTAGTCCAGGAGCAAAAATGTCACTCCTTTGATCTGGCAAGGAGCAGCTGCTGATTTATAGAGTAGGACTTTGTTCTTCCGTTCTATTTTACTTTCTTTCCTAAGGCAGAACCACAAAATCCAGGAGAAAAAAAAAAGTGCCTTTCCCAGCAACATCAACAAGCTCTGACAACTGCAACAGGGTTTTTCTTGGCCCTAACAAAGCTCTCAGGCATCTCCTTTGACGCTCACCTTTCCCCCTCCCCTCCCCCCACCACTTTTTGCAATGCGGTAGTTATTGTTTAATTCAGCTTCTGTAAATGGAATGGACTGTGGCCAGCAAGCCTGGGGCATAAACACACCTGTATGAAAGAAGCCTTATTGTAGCAACCATCTACAAGCCATCTCACATGAACCACGTGTTCCTGAGTTCAGAAAGAATGCTCCATTTTTCCTGACAGCAAATTTTATCCTAAGTGAGTTTCTATTTTTAGTGCCACCAAACTATGATGACCACATTTGAACTGTTTCATCTCCAATGGTGTCACACTCTTTAAATCAAAGAGCAAAAAGGATTAGAGTCTTTTCATCTGTGAGCAAACAGATCTATCAAAAATGTTTATCCACTGTCTATAATATCAATCACTAACTACTGAATTAAACAACCAGAAAGGCTTTAGCAAATGCAATATCAAAGATGCCATAATGTTGATTTCATTACCACTGATTTATACTGACATAGGCTTCCCTGAGTAATATATAAGGGGAAAACAAAATCAGCAACAAAATCTACATAAGCCACATGCATTGTCTTGCTAAGAATTAAAACTGGTTTCCACAGTGTGCTTCTGTTCTCAATGAATAAATCTGTCAGGTCAGAAATGCCCTGTCAACCAAGTAGAAGATGAAACAATGTGGCCTTAAGATAAACTATGAGAAGTCATCAGCCATATGTATGTGTGTGCATGTACATATGTGTGTATACATACATTTATACACATACATATATGTATATGTATGTGTACACATCCATACATATCAGACAATAAATTGCTACAGTTTTCTCTGCAGCTGCTGGAAGCAAGGATGAGAGTTATCAACTCTAGGATATTTAGACATATTACCACATAGGTCAAAGACAAGAATTTTATGGGTGGCGGGAATGCTGAAAACGAAAAAGAATGGTTACTAAAATTCTTTGCTTCTATTCCATTATGCCGTGTTCTGGGGTTTGTTCTCTTCTCCCCTTTCTCACTTCCCCGGGGTGGGAGGGAGGGGAATAGATTTTTCTCAGCCTCATTTCTTGCTTTATCCTATGTCCCCCTTTGATCAGTCAAAAAAGTTCCTAAGCACCCATGTCTTCAATGTTCAGAGAATTGGACTAGTAGATGCTTTCTCTGGAGATGTGTATATCCTACTGGGAGACTGGGTTCTGGAGGGGGAGAAGAGATGGTAGGGAGGGAGAGAAAGGTGTAGAGAAGCAGTAATTAGGTAATGCCTATTTTTGTCCTTTTTCAGTCCCAAAACAATCAGAATAAACAATTATTAAGGTCCGTAGTAATCTGTACATGTGTCACACATTGGTAAGTTCCACATTCTGTATGTAACAAAAGACAAGTTTAATGACAAAAATTTGACACAGTCATATATAAGAAATTATATGTAATAGATAAATATATAATTATATGACTCTGTCTCCAATATATATTTAAAATTTTGAAAATGCGGTTCGTTCCTTTCAAGATTTTTACTCTTCACACCCACAGAAACAATCTCAAGTTGAGAATACATAATAATTACAAATCAACACAGTCCACACCCACTAAATAAGTGTGATAGGGTCAATTAAGGAAGTCAGATGGAGGTTAATCAGAACGGGCTCCTGGTTTGGGTCTGGAAAACATGGCTACAGTTAATAGACAAGCTGGTGGAGGTGCTTTTTTGCCCCCGGCTTTATTGAGATATAATTGATATATAACATCCTGTAAATCTAAGGTATACAAAGTGTTGATTTGATACTTATTTTGCAAAATGATTATCACTGTAACATTAGCCCAAACCTCCATCATGTCACATAATTACCATTTCATTTTTCTATGGTGAGCACATTTAAGATCCACTCTCTTATAGCAACTTTCAAGTATCTAACACACTATTATTACCTATAGTCACCATGCTGTACATCAGATCCCCAGTACTTACTCATCTTCTAACTGGAAGTTTGTACCCCTTGACCAACATCTCCCTATTTCCCCCACTCTGGCGAGGTTCTTGAATAATAAATTGAACTCCTGAAATTCCTGATTGGTCACATGATAAAATAAAATATGGTACTTGAGGAAGATCAAAAGTTATGTATAGGATGAACTGATGAGAAGCTAGAAGCTGAGAAGGTAGAAAGCTATTCTCTAACCCAAGCAGAAGAGGGAAATAAAGTGAACCCAGTGAAGGTGGTAGAAACGAAAGAGAAGTGGGACATTTAGCTTGGAGAACTGCCGATGAATTGTGCTTAGACAGCAAAGAAGAAATATAAATGTACAAGATACCAGGATAAACCTAAGCATCTACGTTTGGGATGTCATGTTATACAGTTGATGACAACTGGAAATGGAGAAGGAATTCCTATTTGTTGTGGTAGGGAGAGGGAAACTCACTTTTCCAAATATTATCTTTAAATTGACAGTGGGACTTGCAGGCTGAGAAGCTATACAGACCACTCAAGACAAAGGACAAAGGAAGACAAAGGTTAAAAAGAAGTGACTTTAACCTCAAAATCCTCTAATCTTGTCAAAACTGCAAAACTATACGAATATTTCCAAGCTGCGGCAACAAGTATAATAAACTGCTTGGCTACTTCCAAAAACATTACTTCCTTTTCACATATCCTCCAGATTTTACAAAATCCTCCATTACTAAAGGCTGGCCAAGTCAACCATTAATAAAAACCTCAGTGATCATGGCCTTATTTCTATTAGGTCTAGTTTGCTTCTTTTAATTCTGAGATAAATTGTGTGACTGGATTAGAGGCTATTAGTAACAACATACCTGTCCCACTGTGGATTGCCACACAAGTTGGGTTCCATTCCATACTTAACAATGGAATTTATTAGAGTTTGCAGAACTGGATATAGGACACTATGTTTTTTAGCAATAGCATAAGACAATCAAGGGTGGGTTTTTCTCTAGGTAGTGACAACTAATTTGGAAGACAACTGATACGACAAAGTGTCACATTTAAAAGTGACTCCATTAAGGGTGATGGCTTCCAAATTGTGCCTTCCTTTCAAAACATACTTTTCTTTTTAAATGGGCTTTTAAGGTGGAAAATATAGCACTTCACCCAAAATGGTGTGGAAACAAATGGTTCTTGAGTCTCTATTCTTCAACTCCAGCCAAACCATCCCAACACCCTGGCAATCCAAAACCACTTGGTGTTTGGGAGGAAGGTGTATGCATGTGAATGTCCCCATGACCCTTTCATTTGTCTGTGGGGCTCCTTTTTCTAAAGCAGCAGGGGAGACTTCAGAAGACCAGCTTGGCATGCCAGAAGTGTTTGCAAGAGTCAGGCTCTTCTCCTTTTTTTCTATTCTCCTGCTGGTTTAAAAGAAAGAATGTGGCAGAAGACATGCAGACGGTGGCAACATTCTTAGGGCCCTTTATCCATACCACTGATTTCTTTAAATTGTAGCGTGGTCTCTTGTTTGAGAGACTGAGATTTTAGCACTTTTAAAGGGAACCATAAGTGAGAAATCTCCTAGGTGTTAAACTTTAGAATGGCTTCAACCCAAAATACGAAAAAAAATGAGATTAAAACACAGAAAGTCAAGTAATATTAAGAAAAAGATCCAGCAAACAAAATATCATAAATATGCATATATAGTACAGTCTTTCTGTGTAAACCAAATGCCATTTAACCAGTTTATATTGGCATCTAGAACAAGTGCCAAAGGGAGAGAAAAAAATCTAAGATCTAAAAAATTTTAGTTACTTTAAATAAACTATAGTTCTAACAGCTATACATCTAACAATAATCTTTAAAAATATTATTAAAACATACCCCGTTATGTCAAGAAGCAAAAAAAAAAAAAAAATCTATTCAGGCACACATGACTTAATGTCCTCACATTTATGATGTTCAAACACCAAAGACCAAATTCCAAACAAAATTTTCTGACTGCATTTTCTTAATAACAAATTAAACATTTTTTACTTTGATTTGACAGGCAGATAAGCATTCTGTATCTTCTCCAGAGATGTTACATGCAGTCTTTCCAATGTGACAGTATTATTTCCTACATTTTTAGCATCATCCCATGATCATAAAAGACATAAAATATATCTTTATAAATCACAAGAGACTTAGCAAATCAGCAGTTATGCCACATCTGCTCTACTCCTTAAATATTTTAGCGTTAGAGGGTTAGTTAGTGAGGTTTTTCCCCCCTTGATTTGCAGAGAAATAAAGACATCAACTTTTGATTCTGACATTCCACACAAAGCTACAATCTCTAAAGAAGCAAACACATTGTACCACAGTTTGAAAGAATTTTTAGAGCATATTCATATTTCCTATCTATCAGATTTCTTAAGGTGGTTTAACTAAATTATTAGAAATAGAAATGATGGCATATTTAAATTATCTCCATTTTCACAGTACAGGTAAAATAACATCATCAGATATCAAAATTAATTTAATTTAGAAATTGGTTTAACTGCCAAAGATCCTTACTTTGGATAAAGTAATGTACAAATAAACAAAAAGACGATTAATAAGTATAAAGTTAATAGGCTAACTTACTAGGAACACACTATTCCTTTTGTCTGGGATGGCCTTTCTCCCATAAACATCTGGTCAATACACCCTTCAAAATTCTTATCAGAGAACAGCTCTATGAGGTAATTTCCCTGGTTCCACAGTCATATTACTAGGGTAATTTGCCTATCACACCATTTATTCAACACCACAGTTACAATTTACTTGTCTAGCTTCCCACCAAATAGCCTTAGAGAGCAACGACTACATCTTAATTCTGTGTTATTGAGAGTGTGTTCAGTATCCAGTACATCCTCAATAAAATGTTTGGTGAATGAATAATTGAATGAGATGGAGGGTTCCTCCATTTTGGAAATCACGTAGAATTGAGAACAGAAGAGCCCACAGGGATTTTCTTTTCCTCATTTTGTAAGTGGCATAGCTGAATCCAAGGTGAAATGGATTTTCTTCTGAGTGGGGCGACTAAGATGGAAAACAAAAACTCTAGTTTCCTGGTTCTGCTCTAGTTTTTTTTGCACTAGGAAACAACTAAAGATACAGACTAAAGACTTTAGGTTGAAGGTCTGATTCTATTTGGACATTAGAGACAAATCTTGGATGCCAGGGTGAAGGAAGAGATGGACTTCACTTGGGAGAAAGTGGGCATCAAACTTTTCTAGGCTGGGGAACGCATGCTATAGTTATATTGGCATGATAAGTCTGGTTGACTTGAGAGAAGAGAATAAACTAAAAGTAATGGGAACTGAGTATATAGTTCATTAATACAATGAAGTAGTGTGTGTGTGTGTGTGTGTGTGTGTGTGTGTGTATTAGGATAGAGGAATAGTGACTAGGAAGTGAAGGAGAAAAATTTGTGAGATGGAGAAAGGAAAGGAGACTAGCAAACTTTAAATATATTTTTATCCCATAGCTTTCTAAGGAAGCTTTTCCAAAATTGTGCCCTCAGGGACACTGGTGTCACTAGGTGTTTCTTCAAAATAGGGGTGATATGTCATAGAAAATATAGGGGAAATAATATTAAGTGAAACAAAGTAAGATGCTTCCCTTGCTGCAAGTTATGTCATAGCTTTAATAGGCTAAAATATATTATGAACCTCTAAGCAGGCATGATGGTACAAATCAATTCGTAACTTTAGTTATGAAGATTTTGAAGGGCACTAGGGTTCCAAAAATTTTTTAAAAAATGAAGCCGTATTCTGGTGTTTAAACGAAATTGTGTTTTTAAACCATTTATCAACTTGAAAACAGAAATTCCATCTTTTTATCTGCCCAAGTCAGACTCAGATACAGAGAAGCACTTGTAGGGGTCTGGGTTTATGTCTTACTTGCTCATGTGCCCACCTCCCACGATTATTATAAAAACTGACTACTCCATAGACCTTTGACCCCAAAATGTGCTGGGTGAAACGCTGTTTAGAATGTTTCTGTCTCAAAGATAATTTGATCATTAGGGAATGATTTTAGGCTGGGATGTTTTCTCTCATCTTTCCTTTTTCCTACTTTGTCCATTTTCCCACTCCATAAAATAGTTTTTTAAAAACCTATCGTTGGGTATTTTATACGTACGCTTAAAATTTCTGCTTCAGAACGCCTCTTAGAAACTGAAGACTAATCTTATGTGTAAGACTTTTTTTTCAGTACCCTCTGCATCTTTCATTAAATCAGAACCGTCACTGGATTGTGGCCCTTCAACTTTAGTAAGTCTATATTACAGATGTTAGACTTCTGTGTATGGAGAAAGAGAGATAGAGGGGGGTGGGGAGAGAGAGAGGGGGTGGGTAGGATGTTAAGGGGAAAAAGAAATGAGAAGGGAAAGAGACAGGAAAAGAGAAAGTACTCCTTTGGATAAAGTACATCAATGTACATCAACTGCTCCTCCCTCTCCCGTTCCCCCACCCCCCAAAAACCAATTCTACTTTCTTGTTTACAGAGTGTACAAGTACAAAATCAGCTTTTACTTAGAACTGTGTTAAACACCACCTGCCTGCCCTCTGAACCTCGCTGTCCCGGGATGAGGTCAGCTGGTGGAGGGCTCTGGTTCTCTAAGCGATCCTGTCATTCAGCCTAACAGCAGTGATTCACTCGCGGGAGGCAAAAATGACTCAATTGTTGGGCTTATTGACTCCAGGGAGCACAGCTACTCTGTCATTACCATGGAGTGCAAACACCCTGAGCTCTGTTTTGGTCCACTTAAAATTACTATTTGCTGTGAAGGATTGGCAAAGCAATTCTAAAAATGATGGGGGTGAACGTGAGGCGAGCGCCATTATGGGCTTTTCTTTCCGGTTAAGCAGAAGTAAGCAGCACAGGACCCGTTCGCAGCCTGACCCACTTATTTAACCTTTTGTTCATTTTGCTGTATTAACATATATTAACTGGGTATATAAGCCCTAGGGGGGGATGAGAACCTCATGACCAAATTATGGTTCTGTTTTCATGGGTAACCTCTCCTTGGGTGGAAATTAAACCCCAATGTAAATCCATTTGCGGTCCATACAGAATTGAGGAGGAATGCCAAAAAAACAAAGGCTGAACGACAGTCTTGCAAAGACCACTGCAACCAGGGAGTGGTGGGGTAAATTATACACTAGAGGAACTATTTGAAAAACCAAATAAATTTAATTAAATAAGTTACAAAATTATTTTCTTGCCTCTTATCTACTCCCCTTGGTTAATATCTATGACATACTGATGTTGCATAATTGCTCTTATGGAATGCTGCAGCTCAGAGCCATAATGAGCTTCCTTTGCACAAAGGCAGCAAAAGTGGTTTCCCTACAGAGTTATCTTCTCAATTATTTATACTTGCAACACTTTCACATAATGGCAGTTTTAAAATCAAACAAACAAAGCAAACCGTACAATAAAGGAAGGAAACAAGAAGGTGCAAGGACCTTTTCCTTTCTGTTGTGAACACTACAAGGGATAGGCAGGCCATATAGTGTCAAGTAAATTTGGTTCCTCAAAAAGTCTCAGGGGCCTTGGGACCAGATGACATCAAAGCATTTGCGATTTCCACCTTGGTGAGGGATTAAACAATCTCCATACCTGCTTTGCGTTTAATCTGTCATACCCAAATACGTAAAACAATGCAAACTTTATTTTTTTATTTTTACAACTTTGTCTTTGAAAATTCCTAACCAGAAGATTTGACCCTCATCCCATTCCTGAAAGAAAGAAAGAAAGAAAGGAAGGAAGGAAGGAAGGAAGGAAGGAAGGAAGGAAGGAAGGAAGGAAGGAAGGAAGGAAGGAAGGAAGGAAGGAAGGAAGGAAGAAAAAAAAAAGGTACTAAAAAACCTGTCAAAATGATGTCGATGTAAATAGAAAATGGTGGTGTGTGTCACTCCAGGCTATGGAGTGGCTTGCTAATTTTTATGGAACTTGTTTCCACTGTCCACTCCTGCCTCTGGTTCATCACTCAAAACCTTGTCTACAAAAGTGGAAAAGGTACTTTGTAGCTATACAGATATACAAATAAAACAAAGGGTATGTTTAAACAGTAAGGCAGAATTATAATACTATTTCTAATATTTGATTTTGGAATCTCATTGAAGAAAACTGTTTACTGCTACCATTGAATTCTGACTTATTTTGTTCCTAGTACCTAGCTCAGTAGCCTGTTTAGAGTAGATGCTCAATAAATGCTACCTAGGTTATTTTTCCAAGTTAATCCATAGATGTGGTTAAGAAGTTTATATTTTAAGAAATTAAATGTGAACTTTTGACCGGACACACATTTGGACCTGCATTAAATCTATATTTCATTTCAGATTCTCCATTGCCCAGCCCACCTATATGCTGTCATCTCAAGGGCCCCACCCATATATTTATGACTGAAGATATTCATTTATAATGCCCGTGGAAACACAGCTTTTATATCACCTATTAGCCATTTCCAAATAACAAATGTTAAGCAACCATTTCCTTAAATTCCTGCAGGGCAAGATTATAAAGAATCAGTAAAAGAATAATAAGTTTAGAAACCTCAAAATTTGTCTCTTGCAATACGCCTACATGCACACACATTGAATTTACATACACCTATACACACACTTGTTTTTCATAAACATACCTTGGGACTTTAAATCTCTCTTGACACTCAGTTTAAAAAAAAAACACAAAAAATCTTAAGTAGATGCTTTTTCCCCACAAGCACACAGGTACTCCTGTGAAAGGTCAGAAGGAACAAATACACCATGCTAAAAGGAAATCAGACCATGATCCATAAGCTGCCTGAGCACAGGCTATGGATGGGGTCATTGGAGAGATGCAGTTGCGACTGAGATAGGATCCGCCATCTTGTTTGGCTTCGCTCCCAGGAATCAAATGAATTCGATATCATATCGTGGACACTTGTTGATTCTTAAAGCTCTTCTTGGCCATCTAGAGCTAGGAATGAGCCAATTTTGTTGGCTACTTCTTTTTTTCCTGCCACTCTCACCTCCAAGGTTAAAGTACTTGGTGGTGAGCTGATGAGAGCAGTGAGCATGGGAGCTGATGGGTTGTGGACCCAATTCTACTCATCAATACAAAAGTATACCCTACTATTTGGCCCCCTACTAGCACTAGCCACTTTCAATACTGAAAATGATCTTTCTAAGTGTGTCCATGTGTGGTTACGGACTGCACAAAGGATAAAGGGTAATACAAGGAGAATACACATGATGGTAAGAACACTCTGGTGCCAAAAGATTTAAAACACATCCTTGCCTTAGGCAAATATAAATCTGAATGAACTTTGACATACTTCAAATATGTCCTATGGCACGTATAACCTATTTGTCAAAGACACCGGTGCAATAACTAGTATGCGATCCATCGTTGTGTGAAAAATTAGTTAAATGTTGAGGTCT
This sequence comes from Rhinolophus hipposideros, assembly GCF_964194185.1. Taxonomy (NCBI): domain Eukaryota; kingdom Metazoa; phylum Chordata; class Mammalia; order Chiroptera; family Rhinolophidae; genus Rhinolophus; species Rhinolophus hipposideros. The sequence continues at coordinate 34,819,389 of NC_138051.1, forward strand.
AGAAGAAAGTTGGGGAGTTTTTGTATTTTCCAATGTGGGCAAGTGCTGAGGAGAAGTCTCAGATTCTGTGAATGGACTCCAATTTGAAAAGTGCTCCCTCTGGCAGTCAAAACCGATTTAAAGGTCAGTAGATTATGAGTGGAAGTGCATTGGTTTGGAGAGTAAAACCAAAAGCTGACTGGGTTGGAGAGGGTGTGGCTTTCCTCCCTGTGAGGGCTCCCGCTGATGGGAATAGAAGTTGCTATCCGTGGCTTGAGGGCAGTAATATTATACGGCCCTCAATTCCCAAATGTGACAGATTCGTAAGAAACCTTAACCTCTATTTTTTCCAGCTTTCCTCAACCGCAGCAACAGACTCTCTTAGCAGACCAGCCAATTAACCAAGCATTGAAAAAAAAACGCCACAAATCTATATCAATAGCTTTGTAGGACATAGAGAAAGACGTGTGAAGTAAACACTTAATCATTGTTGTAAGAGACAAATAAGTTGAAACAGACTGTGGCTGAAAAAATTAATTTTAAACAAATCAGAAGAAATGGAATATCTGTCTTCTTTCCTCCAAGCATCCATGTATTTGCTTTTGTTTTAGTTCACAAGGACCTGGCCTTCAGTTTACCCTTGACTGGTGGCAAATCTGATAAGGGTTGGCACAAATATGCTGAGCCTGGTTTACAATTTGTTTTGCAACTTCCCTTCCCAGATAAATATAATCCAAGTACAACTTCTAACAACAAAAAAGAAAAAAGTTGTGTTTACTTGTCCTGTGCTTAAGGATTTTTTTCTTCTAAATGTTCCCTCAGGATGCTGGCTTGCAACCTAGAAAAAGCTTGGATTTCAGCTTCAGTCTCCAAGGTATTCTACTGTTCAGTGGGGCCGTGTGCTGGGAGGGAAGCTCTCTACCTTGCTGATTTAATTAACAGGATTCTTTTCATTATTATGGGGATTTAGTTTCTTCTTGCCTCTCAGTGTTGGGGAAACACTGATTTATGTTTTATATTTTGAAGGAAAATTTATTGTTCTTTGACAGCTGAGGCTCGGTAAATTCACGGCATTGATGGGACCCCAGGGAGGTGTCACCATTGCCCTGCCCACCTATAGGCTGTCCTCTCAAGGGCCCCCCTCCAGAAGTGAGAAGAACCATCAGCTGTTCTGTGCCCATCCCTCTCCTCCTCCCTCTGATAATTACGCCAGCAGGGGTTGGCTCATTCCCATTTATGAATGGTGGTATTAGTAGGTTGATCAGTAACTGTGAATCACTGATTCATTTAAGTGAAGCAAACAGTCCATGAATCTTCGGGCTGGATTTAATCTCTTGACTAAATGGAGCTCACTGAATCAAGTGGTAGACTGTGCTATACTTATTTTGATGACTGTGGATGGACCAAAAATTGGGGCAAATTTTCTAAATATGAATACACTTTTATGGGGGCAATACATATGTATTTGCAATTAGTCCTATAGAAAATTTGGCATGGGTGGTCATCACGACTCTTTTTGGATCACCACTCTCCTAGACTACACACCAACAAATTCTGGCTTGGAGGAAAAGGAAAACATGTAGTGAAAACTCTAGAGATTTGTAGCAAATTTATATTTTATATGAAAAATTTTAGGTGTCAGTTAATGTCCATAATTTGATTATAATCAAAATCTTCTTTTCTAAGAGGGTTTCATAATTCACCTTCATCCATATTACTATAAACATTTACTGAGCCAGGCACTAAACTGAGTGTATATATGTACTTATTTAATTTTACAAAAACCTTATAAAGCAGGTAATATTATTAGCCTTTCCATTTTATGGTGGGGAAACTGAGACTTAGCAAAATCCAATAATATGCCTAAGATCACACTATTATTAAGTGGGACTCAGATTTCTGACTTAACGTGTTCTACGTGGTTATGTAGAACGGATACAGCCATTCCAGGGTATAAATAGTGATAGCGAAAGAAGGAGTTATAGGCTGAAATGTGTTCCCCCCAAATATGTAGAACTTCTACTCCCCAATACATCAGAATATAACCACATTGGAGATACGGTCTTTAAAGAGCTAAGTTAAAATGAAACCATTACTGTGGGACCCTAATCCAACATAACTGTTGTCCTTATAAGAAGAAGAAGAGACACCAGGGACACAGGCGCACAGAAGGAAAACCATGTGAGGACACATAGAGAAGGCAGCCACGGGCAATCCAAGGACAGGGCTCTGTGAAACCAAACCTGCTGACACCTTGATCTTGGACTTCCAGTTTTCAGAACTGTTAAAAAATAAATTTCTATTGTTTAAGCCACCCAGCCTGGTATTTTGTTATGGCAGCCCTAGCAAACAAATGCAAAAGGTAACATAGAAACAGGAGCTGGAAGAAAGGCAGAAACCAAACTTAAGATCTGAGGAGATGGTCACTTCCTTTCCATGACTGCTGGAGACACCTTACCCTTGGTGGCACTGGCCCCTATCAACCTTGCATATACACTATGACCCCTAGTTTAGAAAAAAAAAGTGAGTGAAAGTTGCACAATGGCAAATAAGATAGCTAAGGAAATAGGGACAAAGTTAGGAGAAGAAAGCCATTCTATGTATGAGAAAGGCAGTGTTATTCAATCAGAGAAGGCAAAAGAAGAAGGCCGGTTAAACAGGTGGAGAGAGTTTTGAGTCATCTAGAGGATCTGCCTGGACATAAGCCACACACACACACACACACACACACACACACAGTTGGGGGTCTAGGAAATTAGGAATATTTAGGGCTATTCCTACTGTCATAGGAGAGGCCTACAGCTGAAACATCTCCTGGGAACCAGGGAACATCTTGACAACACTGAACACAAGCTTGCTTAGTTCTAAGAGACCCTTTAATGATATTTTCCATTCAGGCAGGAAAGTGGAGCCAATTTTTTAGACCAAATGTATAAAATGGAGCCTTGGAAATTATTTGACTTCTAGATCAGAACTTTTCACTTATCTAGATTCATGAGCCAATAGGTGCTAAGGAAGAATAAAGAAAGAATATAGAAAGTGCCTATAATACTATAGTGGTTAGTATTTTCAAAATCTTTAAAAGCAAGGGAAGTGGGTATGGGTATGTAGTCTGACTGGTGGAGAAAAAAATAAATTAAAATAAGCCTCACTCTGAACCTGATTCAACAGGTCCAAGCTAATTTTCTCATTCATCAGCTCTGCAGGGTTACATGACAATTGTACTTTCAAATTTTGAATTCTCTTTGTTTATTCAGACTATCTGTCAGGATCCCCAAATTCAGAACACAACTCTGTCTTAAAAATTCATGCTTCTTAAATTTTTCCGCAAAAGAATTCCTCAACAGATTTTTATCTTCAACCATACTCTAGGGAAACACCTGGGTAAAATGTTACCTTGGACCATCAACTCATCATCACATTGAACATAAGCTAAAAGAATTTTGGGTCAATGAAATAAGGAAGAGAACACTTGAAGAAAATTAGCACAATAGTGAGAGACTCATGCCATAGACATGACTAGGATTTCTTTACACACGGGAGAGTTTCAGAATGGAAGCCTCTCCATGCCAGTCTTATCTCTACATTACACCTACAATAAATCCAATTCCCATTCCTTACAGGGCACATTCTCCCTTCAAACAGCCTCCTGGTTTTCCTGTGTCACCTCCTTTCTTTTATTAATAGTCTTTGATTACTTGGAGAAATTCTAGAATACAGTAGTACCTCGGTTTTCGAACGTCTCCATTGACAAACATTTCGGTTTATGAATGCTGTAAACCCAGAAGTAAATGCTTTGATTTTCAAACACGCCTCTGAAGTCGAACATGTCATATGGCTTCCGCGGAGTGCAAGATCCTGAAGCCTAGCCTTTGGCTGGCTGTTTTTGAATGTTTCAGAACTCAAACGGTCTTCCGGAATGGATTATGTTCGAAAACCAAGATACCACTGTATATAATTCTTGAATTCCTTGCACAAATATATATTCAGTGTCTGTTGCCCATTTGGCATTGCACTGAGGACCTTATGGGAAGTCACACAAAAGAAGAACCTGTATGAGAGGCCACATTTGCCAAGTGAAAAAAAACACTCAATTAGGGATTAATGTCATACACTAAGGATCTCCTGATTTAATTTGAGAAACAAGACATACACCTATCCATCAATCTGTTAGTTTTATGCTGTGAGAAAAATAACACAACTTAATGGAAAGAGCATGGGTTTTAGAGACCTGGGCTTGAACCCTGGCTATGTCACTTATCGTGTGGTTTTGGACAAGTTCTTTAACCTTTCTGTATCTTCATATCCTCAACTGTAAAGTGAGAATACATTATATGACCTACTTCAAAGAGTTGCCCTGAAGATGAAATGTAAAGGCCAATTTGTGCTGTGAAGGCATCAGAACATCATCTGAGAATTACAAGGAGAAAATATTTAAATCATTCCATAATAAATTTCCAACATTTACAATCTTCCAAACACTGCAAGGCATACACAGATGAAGAAGATTCAGTCTTGCTCTGGGAAAGCCTGAAGTTTTGCAGTAAAGATATGACCATGCTACAAGAGGAAAGTTTCTTGGCAGGAGAGTGGTCATGGGTATGCAGAAAGGACAGACATAATGTCGGTGAGAAGGGGAAGAGGAACGGAGCCTTTGGGCTTCTCTTTGAAGGATTCTGATAGGTGGAAATGGGAAAGATAGAAGGAGGCAGAACATAGCAGGTAGAGGAAACTACTTAATCAAATGCATAGAGAGCAAGTACTTATAGATAATGTGCTTAGTAGATAAAGTACTAGGTTGACGTTAGAAGAAAAATTTGAATCCTGGTTTGCAATTTCTTAGCTATTTGACCTCTCTGATTCACCATTTCTCATCGGTAGAATGGAAATGGCGTGTATCTCATAAATTTATTGTGAAGATTAAATATTTAGCTAAATAGTTGACATATTTGAAATACAATACACGTAAATGTACTTTTTTTAATCTTAAAAAGAGTGATTAGAAAAGTTCCCAATTATTACCAAAAGAATTAATTCTAATTAGTTTCCAGGTTATGCGTACAGTGGTCCAATTATAGCACTCATTTCTAGTATCACGTGAGCATTGGAGGATGAGCTTCAAAGTTTATTTGTGTTATCAACTTGCACTTAGTCATTTTATCTACAATGAACCACCATTAGAATGTCAATGGGAAAAAAGGAAGTAATAAGTGAGACAACTTGAATTTTCAGCTATTTTGTTAGGTTTTATCTTTCAGGGTATTACATTTGTCACCTTACACTGGCAAAAACAGATATAAAGAATAGGTGAGCCTTTGTTCAGAGCTCACAAATTATTCATCTAAATATTTAGGTACATAAGAACAACATATTTATTCTATTCATTGTTCCTAGAAGTCAAGGACAATGGAAGCTAAAAATCTAGTGTTTGGAGCACAGATTAATGCTGGAATAATTAAAAATTATTAATGCTGGAATAAGAAAAAGAAGGAGAGATAAGGGCTGGAGATTAAAGTCCCAGAAACACTTAGCATCCTAACCTCGCTTCAGTAACCACCTTTCTTTAATTCTCAGAAATCTTAGAAAGGTGAGAATGAGAATGGTGTAGAACGTATTTTGCTGCCTAATAAAAACAGGTCTACTAAAACTGCTTTAATTCATGTGGGATGATGGTTCTAAATATGGATCCCAAATGTTGGAAAAAAGACCTCCATGCAAACTTTTGTCAGATGACAATCTCTTATTCTTCATTTTTGCCAAGTGAAGAAAGTAGAAATACAATCTTGACTTAATTTATAATGGGTACATTCTCCGAAACACCTGTGTTCTGAAAGTAAAATGATTAAGAAATTACATGCTAAGACCTTAATTTAAAAAAAAAAAAGGAACTTCTGCAGAAGTCATGTGGAATAGTGTTGTTCTACATCCTTTATCTAGAATGAAACTGATCAATTGGACCTACATGAGTAGAGGTTTAAAATTAACCAACACTCAGGATTGGAATGCAACAGAAAATCCCATCGTATGTTGGTAAAAGCATGCCTCAAAGGCTCAGAAGGGTCAGAAAAAAAAAATAAAACCCTGTTCAGTTCCAACTCTGAAGAGCCAAATAAATACAGTCAATTTTCCATTCATTAATCAAAAATGGTATATAAAGTTCTCTAGGATGCAGCCTCTGTAGAATTAAGCTGCCAAACCACCTTCGATAAATTTTTAATGACATGTTTGCCCTAGTGATAAGTATCACCAAGAAAAGATGTCCCGCAGTGCCTGTGAAATATGTAGGATTGACTCAAAGAACTCTAGGTAGCCCCATGGATTATATCAATTATAGGGTCAAAAGAAGACATATGGAAAATAAAAACAGAAACAATCAGTTCCAATAGAACAAGAAGTGTTAAACATACATTCTGTTCAAAGACAGTCACTCAGCTTCTTTTATAAGTCATTAACTATCCCCCTGACTCAGTTACCCTGATATTGTATGCTATTTAATGTGGTTTGGAATCATTTCAAGGAATTGATCTTCATATCATTTTCAAAGAAAAATACAAACGAGGCTCTTAGTCTCTTACTTAACTTACGGAGTTCGAGGTTACTTTGGCCTTATTGTTTTTATCTTTCTACTCTTGACCCGAAGTGGGAAAGCATTTGGTTCACCCAAAGCATGTCCCCACCATTTGGGTTGTTCCTACAGCTCATATGTCGGCAGCACTTAGCAATAACTCTATACTTAAAACAATGTGGAGACTGATATACCAGTGACCTCCCAGCCATCGTTGAAAAAAATAAAATTTGAGTGGTCCTGCCAAGCAGAGTACATTTAGATAGTGAACACCAGAACAGAGAAACAAAGACTCAAGCGCTAATTGGAAAGCAAAGGGAAAAGCAACTTAAATATAAAAACCAAAGCGAAATCAGAATTAAAAATTGACTTACTTTGTTTGTAAGAGTGAGAGCTTAGTTGTGGGAAATCTCACCCTCACAGGTCAGCAATGGAGAGACATTCTCAGACTGATTATCCAAACAGTCCCATGGTCGCTGATGTGGACTGATATGAAAATGAATGTGCTTGAATAACACTTTGGCTGAGGAATATTATTTTCAGTGGGCAATGCTGCCTCCATTATCCACAGTCAGACCTGGTCTCTGACACTTACGAGCTTTGCAGCAATGAACAAATCACCAAACATTGAAGAGCCTGAATTTCCTAAGTTTTAAAAAGTGAATAATAACCCAAACCTCGTTTACTTCCCAGGGCCGATGTGAGAATGAAATGAGACAGCATGTATAACAGTGTCCCCCAGATGTAAAATAATATAAAATATCATTATGAATGCATTATGGAATCAACAGCTTTTTTGTTTTCACCTCATTCTACATTATAACCCCTGACATATCTTCTAATTTTTTTGAATGTTAAGTTTTATGGGAGTTCAATTAAAAGTGTAGAAACAAACAAAACATCCTAGAGGAGTATAGTCTCGTCTTGTTTTCTTTCTCTCATTAATATTCTGTATGAAATTGTGTATGTCCTTTTGGAAACCTCAGTTTTTCTCATCTTTGTAATGGACATAGTGCAACTGTCTGTGCTGCATTTTAAATTATTTAGAAGATAGTCTCCTGAAATATAAGCCCACAATAAATTCTGAAAATATAAGAGTCCTCTAGAAATGAAGCAAAAAAAAAAAAATCTTATCCCCAAACAATATTTATTCTCATGAGTTGTAAGTCTCCTTAACAATAATATGTCACAATACTGTCTGTAGCAATAGATGGAAAACAAGCTGTACATACAATACAAAATGTGTTCAGTTGCTGGAGGGCACAAAAGGCACTTGCAATGTCGCCTGAATGAAGGCCATTATACAATAAGCCAAAGATGAAGCAATGAAGGTATAGCAGTTTGCCAAAAAGCTTGATGTTTTTAGGTTCTGGGCCACTTTCCCTTATGCTTTCTGTTCTAATGCTCTTTTGTCATATATGATCACTCTGTTAGGAAAACATCACTCGATCAATATGTGGCTTTGATAACAAGCGTACAGAATACAGGCTTCTAACTAGCTACTTTATGGCCACCACACATCCTTTAGGAACAGCCAAGCTCTCCCCAGTCCCTATGATTCAGGCTGTGCGATGGTCTCCAAAGCATTAACTCTGAATTGTATTAACACCCCTTAAAATGCCTTAATACAGTACTAATCCTCACAGAAACTGGTAGGTCACCACTAGCTGAGATTCTTTAGTACCACCAAGAAGCATCATGTGTTCTGGAGAGAGAGAGAGAGAGAGAGAGAGAGAGAGAGAGAGAGAGAGAGAGAGAGAGAGAGAGAGAGAATATAAAGAGCAAAGAGAAGAAAACACAAAACTGTGAGCCAAAGTCTTTCTTCACTGAGTCCTGTCAGTTTCCTTCAGCACATGAAAAATCTTATCCCAAATTTGCTGCCATAAATGCTAGCAGCTCTGGTTTTGTTCACCTTGACACACTCAAAAGGGAAGCACAAAACATTCATTTTAAATAGCAAAATAGCAAGCCATGCCATGTAACCTCCCTCTGTACAGGTTTGGCTGAAACATCTGTGGGAACAGGGGCTGCAGAGAATTCAATGAAACATAAGCAATGAGAAAACCTTTCTATCCTCTTCAATTACTCAAAAATGGGAAAGGAGCATCATTTTCAAAAGAACAAATGCTACACAAGACATGCCCTTTAAATCCTTTTTAAGGTTCTGTGACCTGTGAAACTATCTGCAATATCAGCAGGAGAAAGCCCTTTCCAGAACAAATGTCCATGTTTTATGTGGACTGTATTTGCTAATCATTACTTCATAAGCAAGAGTAGATATACAGTGAGGCTATAAATAATGGCGGGAATGTAAAAGTGAATTGATCTGTCTGGCTATCTAGTAACACTCCTGGCACAAGACCAGTCTTGAATGGCTGCCAACTACCACGGAGCCAGCCAGTGATTTGTCTGGGGGTCCTGCCCTGTCAGGCAGAAAACAGTCTTAAAGCTGAACTCCCACCACTGTGCACGCTGCCTAGATCGTGGCCGTGAGCATTTCCTGCAGAGTCCCCTTTCATCGAATCAGTCCAAAACATTACTTCAAAAAATTGGCAGAAAAGAAAGCAAACAAAACAATAGAACCAAACCAAATTAAAAGATTAATAAACACCTTAATACTCCAAGCTGGGGTTCATGAGAGAAAAATATGAAAATACACATCTCTAGCCAACCTGAATTCTAAAGGGGGAGCGGGGGCGTGGGGGGGGCTGATCAGTGAGAGAGAACGGGGATGTGGTCGCAGAGTTTATTACGTAAATTTGCCACAAACCTTAATCCAGCTGATGTATCAAACTTGACCATGACTAGCTGTGGACCTGGGGGTGTGGGTGGGGACCTTCATATGGAAGAAGCATGTGCATAGTTCTGGACAATTAAGTAACAAGGCCCAAAGAACTGAATCAGCCCACCCCCAAAGGAGTGAGCCTTCCTGACAAAGAAGTGGGGGTGGTTCAGGAGCAAGTCTAACAAACAAGGGTATTTTAAAAAAAACTTCCTTTGCAAATGGAGATACTGTTATGGTTTGCTCATCTCCTTACCAGGCTCCTGCCTTAACCCCACCCTCTTTCTGGAGGAGGTGAGTCTGATCCCAGGATTGGTGGTATGAAGCACTGTTTCCTGCTTGGACTCGGCAAGGTAGCCCCTTCAGCACTCACATGGGGACACCTTGTAGGGATATAGGAATGTGCCTGTCTGGCACTGTTTCTCCCATCTGTCAAGGTTGTTCCTCAAGTTCTTTGTAAGACTAGCCTTGACTCAAAAAAAGAAAAAAGAAAAAGAAAAAGAAAGGAAACCAAAAAGGAAAGGAAGAAAAAAATAGAAAAACAAAAGACAAAATTTAAAGGAATGCCAAAAAGGAAGGAAAAAAAAAGAGAGAGAGAGAGAAAGAGAAAACCTCATCAGGTGATGAGCTCATTTCCAGCCTCTGCTATCTAGGTGCACTTGATTCATGGGCTTCAGGCAGATCAGACTATGCCTGAGTGTTTATTATACATGTGCAATATCTTTACAGATAGATAAAGTAAAAGAGAAGGCTTTCGTGGAGATAGAGGGGTGCACTGTGTGAATCAAGAAGTTGCTAATTATTTAAGGATTGGCAAGTTGAATTTCCTCAAAATGATACATGTTCATGGCTCAGGGACCACAGAAGGGTGAGGCAGCTGCTTTGTTTGGATATTTTTTTCATTTTTTTTTATTGAATTTCATAAATACCAACAAAATTCAAACAAAACTGATTTAGATTTCACCTCATCACTTAAAATATATTTTGTCGAGTACAGTCTGTGCAGTAATCCTCTGCTATACTTTAATTTGGTTTTAATTTTATAGGCCCTGTTTTAACTGCATATTTCCAGACCTTTATTTCTCTCACAGCTCTTAGCAAAATGGTAGCTCATAAACACAAGCTCTGCTGTATAGACTTTGCATTTCATCCCAAAGTATTTCCTTTTTTATAGCCGTGGTCTTTCCATCTTAGTGCTGTGAGCTTGGGTCACAAATCTCTCTGCTATTCCAGTGTGTGACATCTTCGCTCGTTTGCCGCTGCTCATTAACAAACAATACTGCTGTGAAATTGGTTTAATGACAAAGTAATAAAATTGCTATTCTGCTCACAGATTGCCTGAGGCACTTTGAGCTCCTACAAGGCTTACTGTGGGTGCCAAGATACATTAAGCTGCTTATTCGTAAAAACTGCATCATCCGTTTTTTCACAGGTTTTTTCCCTTTCCTATCCAGCCCTGCTTCTTTTTATCTTCAAATAAAAAGATATATTTGCTTATGTTCTTCCAGCCTGTCAAATTTTTACTTGCATGCATATTTCTGGAAAATGAAAGTATATTTCATTTCATTTTTTTTTTTTCTGGAAAGGTCACTCTGTCCCTACTGCAAGGTTGTCACTGGATGGAACATCCACTGCATACAACATTAAAGCAGACTTATTTTCACACATTACGTAAGTGGGAACCAGGGTCGTTTGAACCTATTTTGGGAGAGCAAGGGAATGAAACTATTTGTGTAATGGTTTTACCTTTTCAAAAAGCAAGGTTTGGAGAATCCTTACAATTTCTCTTCTCATATTAAAACTGAAAATTTTACATGAAAACAACCCACACAACTCTGGTAGTGACTACTCACATTAATATTTTATGAATAATAAAATATGTCTGCATTAAAGCAAAAATCTTCAGCAGGCACCTGTTTTCCATAATGAATTACATGTTCTGGGAAAGTAGCCTTTTTCCATTTGTCTAATGCCCATCCAGAACCTGAAGATTTACTGCTGCAAGACAATGGGGAAATAACCCAATTGCGGTTTGACAGGTGGGCAGGTCTTGATAATTATGGCCAGACATCTTAACACTGTGCAACTGATGTAAATAAACATCCACAGCACAGATCAATATTGCTTTCCTACTTTTGCATTTTGAACAACACATGCTAGCAATTTACATCCTTTCTCTCTTTCTGGCTGATTGGAAAGGCTGCATTCATTTAAACACATTGAATGCGTACACACACTCCACATATTTCATTTAAAAGTATTCAATACACCCAACAGCCAGAACTGTACTTTATAATCACATTACAGTCACCTGCTGGTATATTTCTATTAATTATGTAAACTGATATTTCAAGAGTTCCAAAAAGCATCTGAATTGGCCATTTGAATACCTGCAATACCTGGATGATAAATTAAAGAAAACACAAACCACATTGGCAAAAAACTGAACTGTCAAGAGTTTGGGCATCTTTTCCTCCTATCTACGCGCGCTTGGCGTTCTTTACAATTTCATGAACTGTAGGTGTTTCCTCTTGTCATGCATAAATCTCAGGAAGTGGAGATTTCATTACAGCAGCCAAAAGATTTGCAAGGCCTGTCAATCCTGCCGAGAGGCTGACCCCCTGAAGATAAGAGTGGGCCTGATGCAGTATGAGGGGTTCTGATGTGGGGAATATATAAACCAGGGATACAGAAATAAGCGGCGTGAGGGAGGAGCAAGCTGCACTGTCTTGACAGAGAGGCCCAGAGGGAGCTACGTGAGGATCTGGAAAAAAAGGTAAGAAGGAAATGAAGGACGGAAGGAATTGAAGGCTCTGATTGGGAAATAAGGTGAAAGGAAAAAAGAAACGACACACACCTGAGATGATCATGAAATGATATCTATGCATGATTTATTCTAATCTTCAGACCATATTAATCTTGGAAAAGAAACGTTATCTACCATTTCAAGAGCCCAACATGAGTTCATTAGATGTGTTGCTTCTCCCACAGCATCTTGATGTTAACATCACCTTTTTTCTTTTTGTGTACATCTTTAAGAAATATGAGAGCAAGAGGGATAAAAGAACATGCCCAAAGTATTTTAAATATAAGAAACAATTGGTGACAGAGGAAGTGACCGGGAGACTCTCAGGAATCTGATGTTCACTTAATGTCTGAAAACAATACCTATTCTCCTCTTTAAATGCATTAGGACACCTGTAATAAGTGATTTTCTCTATATTTAGAAGCCTGCAATAGATCCTGTCAGCTGTTTGTACCTCAGTGGTATACATTATAAAACTCAGGGGCTTAAAATCAAACGTTAGATAAATAACACAGATGAACAAATGCTTAGAAATTTTTTTTTAAATACTGCTGGAAAAAAAATACCATTAGAACTAGCCAGAATTTCTGGTTTTCATGACCATTTTGCCATGACACCATCCACCCTCAGGTATGGGAATTCAGAAGCCATGAAATACTCAAATTATCAGAGACATTCCTTTGTCTTTCTTTTGCAAATGCCTCTGCAAAATATTCCATCATCAGAAACATTAAAAACCTTGTGAAAAATAAAAAATCATACACAACAATGTGAGGAGCTATTTGCAGAAATGATGTTGGAAATTGCTGACTTTCCATCTAATGGAAATTAATGATATTTATTAATCTCTCACTGTATGCAGAAAAATGAGAAAGGTCTTTCCAGGAATAGAAAGAGAGTAGAAAATGTGATATAACAACAATGCAAACAACAACAATAGTAATGAGATTTACTTTTTGGAACTCCTACCAAGTGTTATAGTTCTCACAACAGTATTCTGAATCAAGGGCATTATTGCAACTTCACAGATGGGGAAACTAGGGTTCCAAATTCAGGTTCAAACAGGTAGTTAATAGTGAGACCAGATGCAAACTGACATCCTTCTTGGTCCAAAAATCTATCCTTTCTACCGTATCTAGCTGTCCCTCCATAAGAAATGACTTATGAAAAAGTACCAATCACTACCTGTATGTGCCCACAACCCAACATAATTGCCCGAATTCTTCTAGATGCCAAGCAGGTTATGTACCCTCTTTTACCTCACTTTTTATATAAATGGAGATTTAAAAAGATATGCCTTTTATCTGAGAAGATTCTTCTGAGAAGTAGTTAGATAATATACATGAAGTACTTTGATACTTTTCAAAGGAAGTTATGATTGCAATATAGTCCATATTGTTCTTGGCTTAGTTAGAACTAATCGTAAACGGTATCTTCTCTCTTTCCACTGTGGGCCACCTCCATTCTACATGGCCAAGGATTACACCATTAACCCTGATGAAGTCTTGGAAAATGTGTGGCACGGTTTATAAAAGGAGATCAAAAGGAAAATAATTTACAGCTCATGCCCAACTGATCATAGATTATTCCATTATAAACATTAATAGTAAAGACAAATAATAATTAATTTAATTATGTCTGTCTTCCTCAGTACACTGGAAATTCCCTAAGGGCAGGGATTATGTCTCTTTGGTTTGTCAATAATTTCTCTAGCACCTAGCACTATAAATATCTATTATCTGACAAACTGCCCAAATATTCATACCAGTGTTAAGAAAACAGATACAGAAACCTCTCAAGGGCATTTTTCTTACACATGTCTCATTGTTTCCAACAACTGAATTTCACTGTAATGAATCAGAGGGATGGCAGAGAGGAGAAGGAACCAGGAAAGGACAGAGGCAGAGATTGCCCTCTTCCAAAAGGCAAGAAATACAAGTTCTAGCCATGGCAGTCTTCTCTGACCTGTGAGGGATTCCTAGCGCATGCAACTTTCTTTTCACTTTTCGTTTTATTTTCTCCCCTAACTCTTTGGGGGCAGGGCAGGTGTGTGTGTGGGGGGTTGTTTCTAATGAAATTCAGAAGAGGGCTTCTGTGGGTATGGCTAGGTCTCTATGCATAATTACAACAGTGAACTTTAGGAAAAATACACTTCAAAACTTCTGGAAAATGGAAGTAATGATTTTGTACTTTTGTTATTTACATTTGATTCTGACCTGAAAGCTCCATGAGGTCAGAGGATCTGTTTTGTCTCACTGTTGAATATGTCATGCCTAGCAAAGTTTCTGGCACCATGATAGGTATTTGCACAATAGTATGTTCTCAATAAACGGTTGTTGACATATTTTATGCTGGCTAGTATTAGAATAAGTTTGGATTTGCTAAACATATGCAAATTGGTGACAGAGGTGACAACGCAACAGATTACGGGATGGCAGGAAAAAGCCAGTTGAGGATTAAAATATACCACAGAGATAAGTAGAGTTGGTTGCACAAGGAATTGTTATATGAAACATTTAGAAATAGAGTGAAATAAGAAGGAACTACCAAAGGACCAAAGAATTCCCAGTGATACCGGGTGAAGTCACACCAGCCAGCAAGGGACACGAACTCATGAGGAAAGCCACAACCAAAGGCTCTTCTATTAAGCACATAAGGCTGAAAGCTAGGCTAACAAGATGCAAACACATATGTTTAAAGACTCTCGTTTTATGCATTATCACTCATTTCCCATCCTCATGCCCTCAGTATCTAGGTTTTTAAAATATGTTGTGTTCTGCTTTGTGTTTGAGGTTATATTTAACACATTTAAAACTAGCCCATCAAAATGATGTTCAACTTTTGTCTGGAGTCATAAAAAGAAATTATGCAAGATTTGCCAAAATAGTGAGGATGTTAAGGAACAGGAAAGATATTAGAGTAATTACGGATTAGGTCATTGACTTTCAACGTAAATATTACACGCTGTTCATGTCTATTTAGCATATATGCGTACACCTTTCTATGAGTATAAACATAGGTATGTTTCTTTGTAACATTATAGAGCATGTGAAGTATATAAGTGAAGTTAGATCCTTCCTTGTGGATTTGATATTGTTTTTGTTATCCTGTTTCCACCACTATGAACAAAATTATGTGGTTCAAAGTTGCCTGTTATACTACTGATAATGGTGGGCACGAAAATTGCAGTGGGTGAGTGGTTTCCTTCACACTCCCCACTATCCACATTTTTTTCTGTACTGGTTGAGCCAATTCTTAATGACTATGTTTAAAAACATTTCTAGGAATTTTCCTTTCAGTAGTTTTGATAGATTCCCTGACTCCATTCCAATAAAGGGAATATAACTCATCTTAGTTAAAGTAATTGTCGTGAAGGACAGTCAAATGATTAAAATTTGTCATCAGCCAAGAGAGAGTAGGAAAAAAGCCTTATAGCAGCAAACTCAATATATCACAGGGAAGATAAACAAACAGTTCACATATTAAAAAATAAATGCTGTTTTGTACAGAACAGCACAACCTCGATGGGGGCATTGTAGCTGAGACGGGCACTTACTGCAAGAAAATGAAGAATTTTTGCTACAAAAGCGTTTCTTTCACCGGAAATTCAAATCAGAGCACTGCTTTCATGTTGCAATTTTTAAAATATCAAATGGAATAAAGCAGTTTACTTAAAATAATACCAGCATGAGTTTTATAATATAAAACAAAATCAGAAAAATGTTGATACTTGCTTTCTAGAAGCAAGAAAGCACTTCTTTTTACGTGAGGCCCTGTGACAGTCAGGTACACATTTGCAATGACCATGACAACTAGGAACGTGCTCCGGAAACCAGAAAAAATGCATTTGTGCTTGGGCCTATGCTTCATAGAACAGAATCAATCTTCCTAATTAACGGCAAATTAGCAATCCCAAAATGAGTGGGATCAACCTGTCTTTACTGGGCAAGAATCATGCTAAGTACAGAGTTCCTTTAAGTGCCGCTAAATTACATTTACGCCCATATAAAGTAACATTCTTTTAATCTAATACTACATTAGTGTCACTGTTCTTAAAGTTATTACACCGTTTAAAATTTCTATAGATAGGTGGACAGATAAACAAATTAATAGATAGATATGCAGATAATCAGATATTTCACAAAGCAGGGCTCTAAGGTGGTCACAAATCACCGAAAGGCAGTGCACAAGATACTTATTAGCATAAGCTCACCGAAGAAGAAAAGTTTATGTTGAATAGTGATATTCGTTAAGTTCTAATGGTTATTTAGACACACACTATATATTTTTAACACACCGAGGTAAACATTAAGAAGAAAGAGAATAATTATAGCCAAAGTGGACTTAATGGCTAATGACTGAAATAGCATTTTGCTAAAACTGATGGGCGGTTTGGTTGTGCCATTTCGGTTTATTAACCCATTCACTATCCAAAATGTGTTAGGCATGGATGAGAGCTGCCACATTGCCTGACTCTGAGGGCATCAGTCACAGCGTGATTGCGAGGTGTCCATGATGGCCCTAGAGTTGTGCAGTGTGCAGAACTTTCAGTCCTAGGTGGTGGCCCTGGCCATACCACACAGAACAACCTAAAATGTATGGTTCACCATTTTTAGGAACTTAACATCTAATAAAACGAGAACCATCTGTTACCATTTTAAAAATTCAAATCATTTAAAATCCAAGTAGCAACAAATGGAGGAGTAGTGATTATGTTTTTTTTTCCCTTCGATTAGTTAACATATTTCCTGCAAACTTATTAGTGTAGGAAGTTTCTTTGTTGTTGTTGTTTGCTTTTGTTCATTTATTTTTGGGTTTAATTGTGAGAAGGTCCATGGAAGGGACCTAAGAGTGTAGGCAAAATTGTGTGTGTATGCATGTACACATTCTTCTGGGGGTTCACGTGTTTAATTCCATTCTCAGTGAAGTCCGTGACCCAACAGAGGTTTGGAATCAGTATATGACAGACAGTCCATTGCTGAATGAAGAAAAGCCTCGCGTGGTGCAAGGTGGCTTAGTAGCCAAAAGTGAAGGAGAAAGCAATTCAGTTTATTACTAGGGAGAGATTATTTGAAATTTGGAAACATTTGCTCTTCCAAAGATTAAACTTTGACCAAGGAATAAAGTTACTAAATACATTAGAACTTTGAAATCTCTCACATGCAGATCCTTACTTTGGCATGCAATAGCAAGCTCTTTATCTCTGAATCCCTTTCTTCATCACTGCCACCAGCAAGCTCTTCCAAGGAAAGACTTAAGGATGCTGATCTGAGATAGGCAAGACGGTTTTATTCCAGAGTGAGTCTTAAACTGGTGATCCTGCTAGGTACCATTTCCAGTCTGGGCTACTTATGAAAATTAAGTGGTTGGCTTGAGCTCACTCCTGAACAGATAGGAACACTGTTTCAGCATCAGAGCAATTCTGCTTTCCCTAGGGTTTTGTCGTCTAGAACAAAACTCTAAAAATTAGATGCACTTCCTCCCAAGACCACTACTGACATGAACGGGCCCCTGATATATATAAGGTTGAGGGAGAATGTAACCGGTCACTGAGAAAGACGGACATCTATGTCTACACCGCGCAATTCTTCTTTATTTCTCCATTGGGTCATCTTGCTATTCTTACATAATCGGCCTGGTTAGAGATCAGTTTTAGCAATTGATATCTCAGACAGAGATAATCCTTTTTCATGACCCTCTGACTTCCAGTGCCAGGTAGTCCTTGTCCCATCTGTTTAGCATTTATGTGTGGGGATCAGGTAAGAGTGGTTGGAGGTCAGGAGGACTGAAGAAATTCACAGACACCAATCTTCGATTTATTCAGAAGAGACCAACAGGGAAATCCTATGACCTATGAATATGAAGTTTCACATTTTGATATGGGAATTGAGTATCCTAATGCTTTTGTGTGATTCTACTTACATGACTTTCCAAACCCCTGGGGAAAGCACTTCAACTTATGCCTCAGTTTACTCCTAGGAAGAACGAAGAATAACTAACTCACAAGGGTGTTGGGAAAATAATTATTGTTGGTAAATACTCTTACAATTGGTGCCATATAAGTGGTGATTATTATCAAATGGTTGTCACTGTCACCTCTGCCTAAAGTCAACCCTGTCTCTAACATTTCTTTTATTTTTTAAATTTCCTCTTTTTAATGTTAATAAAATGTTTGGCATCTATGTATATCACGTAAATGCATTATGGCATAAAAGCTAACATTTTCTTTTAATTTTAACAATGCACGCAGTATTGGTAAAGAATATTGAAAGAAATACAATTTATAAGTAGATTTTACACCACATTAGAGTTGTCCAATTTCTCATGTTTAAAATTTTTCTGCATGACTAGAGCCAGGAAGAAATACATGCCAGCATAATTATATGAACAGTTGAAATTTAAACATATTGAAAAGAAGAAGAGAACATGTCCACCCATTTGTTTTGATTTTTTTTCTCCCTCTGTAACAATCCCAAAGATGAGTAATTTCTTTTCATAGAGTCAAGCTGAAGGCACAGAGCTTTAACATTCAAAGGAGGGAGGTAGGGGGGAAAGAAGCTTTTTTAAGTACTGTGCAAATCAATACACAAAAAAATCTCAAGATGATAGTTTAATTAAAATGTGCACAAGGCAATTCGTCAGCCTCTTCCCTTGGTGTACTAGCCTCTAGAATTTCCCTTCTGCTTTCTGATCCCTGATGGTTTTAACTCGAAGGCATTTAAAATATCTTTCAACTAGCACCTTTCCACTTAGCTTACATTCCTTGTTTTTCTTTATAAACAAGAAATTGTACTGGCTTTGTGATGTTTGTTATGCTTCATGCTTTTTCATCTCCTGTATGAGCTTTGCCTAGCATGAAATGCTGTCATGCAGTGAAATTTACCTGAGAGCTTAAAGGGAGACAAAACATCTTCCAAGTATACTTGGTTACAAGTTCATAGCCAGCTAAATCACTGGCAATTTTATGCTACTGGTTATTTCAATTTAAATGTTTGTAAAAGTACATATAAAAATAAAATAACCACTCTTCCAGTCATCAACATGAAAAATCTGCTTGGATTAGAATATACTGTAAGTTGCTTTAAACTCCTATGTGAGAATGTTAATGCTATTCAATTCCTATTAGATGGTGTTCTAGGGATACCTTGGCAGGGACATAAAGCTACTGAACTCTTGGCTCCTTAATAGTTTGACTCCCATTGTAATTGCTTTGTTCACTGGCCGCCCTGGGTCTTCATAATTGGTTAGAGTCCAAGGTCACACAGATCCAATATGGTAGTGGCTCCCACTCTTAGCTGGTTGTTAAGTCTTGAATGGTAATTTTGTTTCAGTACCATCTTTTCCAGATGCAGAATCTGTTCCTTTTATTAAATATTTCAGGTAAGTGCCCTATGATGTTTTTCTTCAAACTCCCTGCCCACGCAGTACTTTTCAATTCAAAAGCCACTAGTAACAAATTTTGCCCCAAACCAAATCCAAAGTGAATTTTTTGAAGACTTCTCGAGATTCCTTAAGTGTTTCATGTCTTTTTTTTTTAATTACCTATGCTCAATTGGGTGGATTGTATTTTATTTAAGAAAATTTATTTAAAACCTGATATAAGAATCTAATTCTTAGTGTCTTACTAATTCATTTTTCACAATATTCATGAACACAATAACATAACCATAATCAGGAAGAGAGCTTTAATTTTTCTTAAAACCAACATCGTAACAGCACTATGAAATTACATACAAAAGAAAGGAAATTATATGATCAAGAGACTTCCTTTTATGTACTGTTTTCTTTTTGATATAATTAGATCATTAAAATGAAAGGATTCTGGAGGCAAGGTGGTATACTAGAGACAGTTCTGGACCAACTGGGGTTGTTCCACTTTGGGCTCTGCCTCTAACTTGGGTGGCCCCGTGAAACTCATTTCCCCTCTCTGGTCCTCAATTTTTTTTTATGATAGTTTTAGGTTAGATTATTTATAAGGCCTTTCCCATTTATAGTTTGTTTAATTTAAATTATCCAATATTTAGCTCAACTAAGTACTTTATTAGCAACTGTCCAGAATTGACAAGAATATTATTTTACATTTTAAATTCCCCATTACCTCTAAACAAAGTATTAGCACTGCTGAACTGTTTTTACCACTCAGATAAAACCCTTTAGGGGCATCTTTTGACACAGACACTAAATATCCATTCATGATGGTGGCTTGTTTTCCAGCAACTATGAGGTGAGCACCTCCTGTGACCAGGTACTATGGCAGGTACCAAGACCTCAGAGAGCAAATAAGCCATAGTTTCTTCTCTCAAGAAGTAGGAGATGCATTTTTTAATGGAGTGCACTTTTCTTTAATTAGTTTTACAGTTTCTATAAAGTTGATGGTAAAAAAAAAAAAAATTGTGTAGCTTTCCTGAGCAGAGTCTTATCAAAGAGTGAGTGCAGTTGAATATTGGTAGGCATGTGTTCCTGGGAGCCATATGAGAGATGTATTATAAAATTTAGCTCTACTGTAATTATGATTTCATCGACTGTGTTTGATATTGCATTTAATGTTCCCCTTTAAATAAAAATTTAAGAGTCACAAAATAATATATTCTCATAAAACGACTCAACCTGTCATATTCCATTTTATTACAAATGCCCAGTTTTCTGAAGAAATTGTAAAATTTTCATGTATTACTCCAAATATAGTCAGGATTGGATAACAAGGATGATTCATTCACTATATTCAAGGGGAAAAAAATAAATGTTCCACAAAAACTTCAAACTTATTGAAAACTAGATTTGTTTGGTATTCCAGGATTCATCTGTATTAGTGGTACCCAATGAGAAGACTGGAAAAGAATATGCTTATTTTAGAAAGAATTCCTTTCTTTTTTTAATTAAAGTTTATCGGAGTGACAATTGTTAGGGTCGGCTTTAGATCAAGCTGTTACTTCGCCAAGAAAGAATTCTTGATAGAGATGAACTCTGGCATAGCAACATGTCAATACAAATGGTGAACCGGGAAAGAGAACCTTAGCAAATAAGGTTTTTCAATGTGCAACAAACTGTAGAGACTAGAGAGCTTTAAAAGCAAAGTGTGACTTCTGAAAGGAGCATGGCTGGGGTTGGGAGGTTGAGCGTTGGGGTGGGGACTTGTTGATTAAACTGTGTTTTGAGGTCACATGTGATGGGGGGGCTAGAACACAAATGTTCCACTGATAAAATATTTAAATAGCATAGCTGTAGCTCCTGTGAATTCCAACTTTATTCCTCCCTTGCTGTGTTAGTCAGGAATTGACAAAATAAGTAATTAGCTCCCCCAAATCTCAAAGTCTAGAGTCAGTTTAGACAATCTTGACAAATAAAGGTGACTGTTTGGGTGAGGAAATCATCTGATCTGACCATCTCAATGACTCCAAATTCAAAGGCTTTTTGTATAACTATACACGTAACTTTGACCTGGTGTTTGGGTTCTTTCACTCTCCTGAATAGGGGTGTCTACCTTGCAAGAAGGGATTTAAGAAACAGCTTATTGAAATGATCAAGATAAGGCACGGTGCACAGCCTCTACATAAAAGCTAAATAAGATGTACTTTTCATAAGATGGTATTTCATTTTTCTCTAGTGCTGCCTTTTAAAAATTTATAAATCGCTGGGAAAACGACAAGCCTAAAGTGTATGAATGGTCACTGTGGAAGGAAATTATTTTAGAGAGGTGCTCACCCACAGTAAAGGGTCCATGCTCTTCAAGGCCAGAGCAATGATACACTATTAGGAAGATTGTTTTTGTTTTGTTGCCAACCTGTCAGGAAGCAGGATGTCAAGGAATTTCACAAAGAGAAAACACTCATGATGCAACTCCTCACTCCTACAAGATGTTGAACCTTCACAACCATGGAAAACTGTGGGATGTCTACTGAAGTGCAAATTGTTACGGCATTAAATGTTTACCCCTTTATCATCCCATCTCAACTTGGAAGAAGAAAGAGGTACTTTGTTACTTTGCTTACTACTCCATTTTTATGAAGAACTTTGAGCTTTAAATAGATGTAAAACTTTTTTTTTTTTTTCAGTTTAGTTGGTTTTCCCCATTGGAAATTTTAAATTATGGGTTGATACCTTGTTTTCTACAGCTTTCTGCCTTAGGAAGCTCCACCATGACCATATATGGTATCCTCTTTTTCAGAGTCCCCTCTAAATAACAGTAGTCACTGTGGACTTGCCCCTAAAGCCCTAAGCTCCTCCCCATGCCATCTATCACCAAGGTCTCCTGTCTTTCTGGACAAGCTCATCTGCTCTCAGGGCCTTGAATAACATCTGTACCCTCAGACCTACCTTTCCTTCCCCTTGTGCGGTCCCACAGTGTTTCCTGTTATTCTGACCTCTTCCCCTACAGGGCTCATCTCTATTTTATGCTATCTATTGTGAAAACAAGATCATCTTCCCAGAGAAACCATCAGGCCCCACTCAAATCTGCTGTTATTGTGGAAAGATTCCTCAAGCCCTTACTCCCCAAGGCACGGAGCCCAGAGTTGTTGTAGCTTCTTTTTCTATTTTCACCCCATGCTGAATTAGTCACCAGATCCTGCCACATTTTTTAACAATAGAGATAAAATCACTTTTTTTTTCTTTATTTTAGTAGCTAAATCTCTGACTCAGGTTCAGTTTAAGTCACCTGCAGTCTACTGTGACTGGTTTCTCTCCCTGTCTTCTAATCAATTCAAAATACAATGGTTAAAATCGTTTTTATCTCACTTGCTTTGACAAGATTTTTTTTTTCAGTTCACAGGTTTAGAATCATAAAATAATAGAATTTTAAAGATGAAAGGACCTTAAAAATCACCCAGTCCCCATTCTTTTACGGATGAGGGAATAGATACTGAGAAAGGCTAAAATGCCCCAGATCATACAAATTGTCTGAACTGGAATTAGACCCAAGCTGCTGGCATCCCAGTCAGTTCCCTTTAACATACCACTAACATGGGATCATCCTTTGTATGACGACGGAAACTTTCTCCGCGTTGTTCCCTCCATAGCCCTATGGATGGCTCTCACTGTACCTCACACACTTGCAAATTTCTTTCACTCTAGTTAGGGAGAGCTGATTCCTTCACTCAATTTCCCCATTTTCATGATCTCTCGTACTATTTCTCTCCAACTACTAAAATACTTCCTTCCTCTGATTCAAAACGAATTTCAAATCTGATCTCTTCCAAGAAATGGCATGCTAGTGGTCACCCATTCACCTAAACACTCAGCTTTCATGCCCTCCCCATGTCTTTCATTTTCTTCCCCAGCCTTTCCTCTAGTTTATTTAATTCAACAAGAAGTTATGAGGACCTACTAAGAGCTTAAGCACTGTGCCTCTGAATAATCCCTTTGTCACCGAAAAGGCAGGGAAAAAAAAAAAAGGCCAATTCAGAAATTATTTTAAACCATCCACTAGCTTGGAAACATAGCCAAAGATCAGGGCTCTCATTCATAAAACACAAAGTAATTTTATTCTTTTGTGATGCCTAGGAGAATAATTTTCTCTTTGGATCAATTTTGGTCTATGTGCCAGTACTTCTATCAAGCTACGGAAGAGTTTCTTGGAAACTCTTACTTTTTTTTTCTTTTTTAATGATTTGCTGGTCTTATTGGGAAAATCATATCACCTCCATAAACTGCCAATTTTCTCAAGAAATTTTACCTGTTTTTTTTCTTCAGAACAGATATAATTCATTATAATACACTGCAAGGGGTTGCCCACAATTGCTTAATAAAATCGTGTCATTAGAAGTACTATTTAAAATTAGTGAACTACTGCCTGGGGCTGGAAATATTTTTATTGTATAAAACTTTCTGTTGTAATGGAATTTGACATATTCATCGTTCCTAAAATTCTGTATTCGCTTTATCAACAGCCTGATAGTAAATTGGCAGGCATTATTTATTTAGGGTGTAAGATAGGCAACCTTTCCTTCTGAGACCAATTTATTGGCAATTCTTTAATTAATTTAGTAGAAGATGAATTGAGACCACAGGATATGAGTTCCCGCTGATACTCTAAAAACACAATACTCTTACATCGTAACTAATGCTCAAATCCCTAGGGACACGGCATCGTGAAAATTTACCTAAATGAGAGCTACAGGGTACTCGTTACTATGATGGAACCAAAGTATGGATTTGACTTATCTACCGAACTTTGGAACTAGGGCATTTTTTCAGTCTGTGGGTTATGGCCCCATTTCCAGAAAAATCTATCTGAGCCTAATGTAACCTAGCAAATCTTTCAAATGAAATAGTCTTGTGGGAGGCAAGTTGTCATTTTCTGACATATTATTTAGGGCTCAGCTCAGGTTTCATTCTTTCTTCTTTCCCTACTTAAACCCCCTGCTCATTCTCCATAAGCGCCATTTTCTAATTAAGGAAAATGAAATTTGTAATGTGTAGAAGGGAGACATGACCTCCCTTGTGAGTCAGTCTCGCTCCTCCCCCCACACCATTAAAAAATAGAATCCAGGGGTGGTTGTTTTTTTTTTAATTGGTATCACTTTGTCTTTAGTGCAAAACACATGGCAATAATTTAGTGAACTTCAGTGTTTCTACTGTGGCAAATTGATAGCATAATTTTATTATGAGAACAATGACTTCTGGGAGCAGGAGAGATTCTCTCAGAACTACACATAACTCGGTTGACTAAATGTAATACTTGGAGAAGGTAATGAAAACAGAGCCATGCCTCAGCCAAGGACTAGGAGAGTTCAGTTTCTTGTTCCTGTCAAAACGCTGCTCAATAAATCATACCTGAAGCTTATTTAATGTCAGAAGCCAGTAAGCTGACAAAGTACATTGGGGTGCTCACCTTAGGAAAAGCACAGTCATGTGATCTCTGGTCCCTGGACCCGATGGGGTCATATAATCCATCTATGGATTTTAATAAGTAACCTATTATGTTCCCTTTAGTGCTAATTATTTTACACTTCACTTGTTTTCTGTTTACTGACATTGCTTTAGTAATTTCATTATCAAAAAATTAGAAGGAAAGTTAATCCGTATCACTTCTACTATTCTATTCCACAGGGAGTCTAGACTTTTCACTCTCGCATTCTTCTTCTACCCCAGCCCATTACACCAAACACAAACACAAAAATACTGAATCCATGGGAACATCACGGGAAAACAGGAAACCTACATATTTAGCAAAGCAAAGGGCCACACTGAGTCACACAGATCTAAGACTATCAGGATTTAGTAACTCACAGCTAAGAAGGTATTCGAAATTTACCTGATCGACCTTTTCGCTTCAGGTACCACAGGAAATAAACCTGCGTGACCAAATTCCACTGTGCTGCTTTCTACACACCTCTATGAAGAGGAAATGTTGCTCACAGGTAGTGAAAAGTACTCAGCCATTCTTTCAACTGCACTGACAAATAAAGCAATAAGAATCAGATCCACAATTTAAAAAAAACAAAAGACCGATTTGCCCAATGAAATTCTTATGTATTTCATTGTATACAGTATTTTAAGTATTCTTATCCGTCAGACTACTGGGATCAGACTCCCTTCTTTTGAATAGAGTATTTTTCTGATTTTTAGAAAACAATGTGGGGGAAACAAAAACAGTTGGCAGGTGCTTCCTGATTTTTAAATGAAATGATATCCAAAATCTAGGCTTAAAATAGATAACTTTGAGAATAACAAAATGTCACCATCAGACAGGTGAAAATGTGCTCATATCTGTGACCATCTCTATGAAGATCTATCAATCAATAAAAAAAAAAAATTGGAATTGTCTGGCAGTCATTCTTATGATCTACCCTTAGTCAACAATGGCCTAGTCCTTCCTCAAGAATTGAGCTAAAACCTTTACAGCCAAGAACATTAAAGAGATTTTTCACCTGCGGGCTTTGAGGTACATTTGAATCCAGATCTTTGGGGATTAATCCACTGTCCCCACCACTCCTTTAGTAATTACTGCTAAAGTTTTTGCTTATCTAAAGGCTTTAAGGAAGTTTAGAACTCAAGAGGTGGACATTAAACAGCCTGAAACCTCAGCTTGCAGAGACTTATCTAAAAGATAAGCTGTATCTAAAGACAGACGGGAAATCTCGTATCTCTCAATGTTTACTTTGCAAGGGAAAAAAGAGAAAGAACCTTGCATGTGTTGCAACCTGAGTGCGGAATTAAGGATTTGGGAGGAGGGCAGGGAATTAGTGGCAAATCTATATTGAACGATCAGTCAGCAATAATGATTCTGATTCATGCACAAAAAACAAAGGTGGTATTATTATTATTATTATTATTATTATTATTATAAAACATTGAAGCCGGAAAAAGATGTGAAGAAAACAAAAAAAATTTTAAAAGCCTAGTAAGTCTCTATTTAGGTCTCTATAATTTTGCAGATAAAAAAATGGTTTTCCTTATTTCTAGAATAGAGGAAATAGTTCTGAGTGTCATGAATTGGATAGAATTTCTGAGATAAGCACTGGGCGGTGCCATCTAGCCAATGCTGGCTCTCTAATTCTTAAAAACTCTGACACAGTGAAAACAATAGCAATGACAACAAAACAAGTCTGTAAGATCAAGAGGTTAATAGGACCTACATTTACTCATTAACAGAGCAGATTCTCCATTAAGTCATTTTTGGAAGGCTGCTTTCCAGTGAATGACTG
Organism: Rhinolophus hipposideros; assembly: GCF_964194185.1. NCBI lineage: Eukaryota > Metazoa > Chordata > Mammalia > Chiroptera > Rhinolophidae > Rhinolophus > Rhinolophus hipposideros. The sequence continues at coordinate 34,846,166 of NC_138051.1, forward strand.
CACGAATGAATGAGTGAATGAATGAGGATCTGCTCTCAAGACTATTCATCAGGTACTTATTTCTCTGAGAGTCAATTTTTGGAATGAATTTAAAAAACACTTTATACTGTGGGTAAAGACAGACATGAAGAAAAATAATTTACTGGACAAAGCACCGATGTGATACAAAAAAACTGAGAATTAAAATCCAGGCAGTGGCCACCAAGACTCACTTTTTTTAAGAGTCAAAATGTTAGAGAAAGTAAACAACACAGTACTGGTTTATCCTGATCTATCTTTTTTACCTTCCTTTGAATAGCTTCTCATTTAAGGGCCCTGTTTAAACTTTGCATTGACAAGCCCCTTTCCATTTTCTGCATTCTAGAAGTTAGAGGGTAACTGGAAAATTCCCTCTTTTAAAACTTTTTTTTTTTTTTTTAATACAGATTTATCCATCTGTGACTGGGGTTAGGAATACTTACTGAATCTTTTGCTACAGGACAATTTTGTAATATTTTCAATGAATTGTCGTCACTGTTTTCCTATTTTAAAATATGTACATAGCAAGTCAATATCACCCTACTTTAAAATCATGCACCCCACTGAAATATAGACTTTTATTTCTGTGTGACTTTGAGAAACCATGTAGATCGTGCCAATTGAGATGGATAAAGGACTTATTTGAGCAAGCCTTGTCTCTCTTCCAAAGACTGGTCTAATGAAGTACAGAAGTAGGTAGGGTCTGGTGTCTAACGCAGTGCTTGTCTGTGGAGTTTATTGTTTTTATCAATGAAAGAGAGGCGGCTAATTCTAAAAATCTTCAATTATCAAAAATAGTCTACATTTCTGGCCCAATTTCTCTCCATAGAGACTTTTGAAAACTGGTCACTTTCAGCATGAGAAATATTACCTGCAGAAAAAAGTTCTCATTTAAATGTTTTCTTTAAGGGGCATTTTTTTGGAACTGTTTCAGAAAACTTGTTGCATTCCTTTTTGTTGTTGTTTTGTGTTTTCTCTGTAGCACTGTACTTTCCTCTAAATGAGGAACTTTTTTTTCTCCCCTTATTGGCATTCCAACCCAGCAAAGAAATATGCATCCTAAGATAATGCTGCCAGCTTGCTATGAAAACCATATTTCATTCTTTCTTTGCAGAGCGAAAGGGGAAAGCACAAAGGAGTTGGTATAATTGAATGTAAAGGATTGCAGCGAACCTCCCCTTTGAGTTCCCTCGCTGGGATCCCCTTCCTTTATTTCCCCTTCTACTCCTTTTGTTTACCACTTTTAAAAGGCTCTTGCTGAGTCTGAACTGCTTGCCTAAATTTGGACTGAATCTCAATTTCTGGAAATGGTACTCCCAGCTCTACAAGATAGAAGGTATCTAGAAATGCTGATCTGACATGGCAATGAATTGGAGGAACAGCTGCCTAGGTACAATAAATATCTTCAATTTTCAGATCAGTGTGGGAATTTCATGAATCTGCTGCGGAAGGTGAAATGGGGAAATATGGTAACAGTCCTTCTTTTTCAAAAGTGGTATATGTCATGTGTCGATGCCCGGGTCCCCCCCCCCCCGCCCCCCCTCCAGTTACGTTAGCTGTGGATAGAGCAAAATGAAATCCATTTAAATTTCAAGGCAATCTCTCCGGTTAAACATTAATCGTGTGTGTTTTTCTTTTAGACTCTCTTCCCACCTCCTTTCGGTTTTCCTCTCGGAAATAATTGCGGGTCACCAAGAAATGATAATATGACGATGGAGACAGAGTGATTGGAACCTGTGTAGAGCTGGAAAGGGACTGGAGACCCTATGGCTGACACAATTCAGTTCTTCCACCCCATGAACGACTGTCAGTAAGGAAACAGCTTTAGCGAAAGACCTCATGGGGCTCGATGGCACTGCACCTTGGCATTTCTGCCTCCTTCCATGGTCACTGATTTTTCTGGCATAGAAGCCCATCTGAAAGAGAAGCCTTCCACCTCAAGCTCACCAAACTCGACTTCAAAAGCATGCTTTTTGGTATGCATTTCGTCAGCATAGCAGTCTCAGCACATTCAAAGCTGACAATGAATGTTATCACCTGGCAAATGTGACGTGAGATTCAAATGGATTTTTATTCAGAAACATAGATGTTACTTGTAAATAATCACCAAAGACGGCAGCTATGTGTTTAATAAATGGCCGCGGTGGATATTGCTGAGCAGACAGAGGATATTTAGTCCAGCAGGCTTGTTTCCCTTTAGGTTTATCTCAACTCCACCTCCCTGGTTTATCACTCTCTCCTTCAATCCTTTCTCTCTTGAGATAAAAGTGTCCATCTGTCTCTGTACCTCATTTAGATTTCTTGCACCACTGGCCAATTACTCCATATGTTTACTACAAAATTATTTTACTCAATTCCCAGCTTCCTCTTGATGTCCTAATATTACAACGTATTTCCTGGTGCCTGCTCTCCTTGTTGTGGAGTGACAACATCCTCACCTTCAAAAATGACTTTTCTTTGCTGTAAAGAAGTGCCACCTCTTTTCCCACTTACCCAGCATCCTACTAATGATGCTTCAAACTGGGCTTGGGGATTCACTGACGTGGGGCCTGAAGTTGACCCGGTCGGTTGTGAAACTCACCTAGAACACTATTATTGCCCTTCAAGTGTGAGCAGGAAAGGAAAGCACCTGGGCACCAAAATCTATCTCCACTGATGGATTCCTGAGGAGAATGATTGCATTCCTTAGGCTACCATTCTGTTCCTGCCCCTATTTGAATCAGGACTGGGAAGTTCTTCTAACAATACTACCTTTTATTTTCAGAGCACTTTTCATCTATATGTTTTTACACACCAATTCTTTTGTCTCTGCATCATTCCATTTCACACATAAGAAAACCAGTCACCTGGGTAGTTAATGAGCCTTCCTAAGGGGAGAGGGAGGAAGGCTAGAAAGAGAAACTGATTCCCAAGATAACTCTCCCAGCAGTTCTTTAGTCCTAATTGAACAAGCTCCCATACATTCTAGAAAAATTTGTCAATGTGGCCAAATTGAAGTAGGCAAAACAAAATTGTCCCTTTTTGTGAGGAAGTTCTACAGAGTCAAGGTCCGGTTATTAAAAGCTATTAAACCTAGAAAGATTTTGTAAAACCATTGATGAAAAAGTGGGGCAAACAGGACACAGACATTTAATATCTTCAGTTCGAGAGGCCGTACAAGGACATTTAATCTATCACACAAAGGAGCTCTCTGAACTACCTTCAACTGCAAAGTTCTTTGAAATTTAAGTTTATGCATTTTTATTTGGGGCCCTGGAGACAGCCTTCTATCAAGAAAGTAAGTCCTTTATTTCTAGTATACCTGTATTCTGCCAATAAATCACGCTGTGTATTTTTGCTTGTTGGTATACGGATAGGATATAATTACTGCAGTGACATGAGTTTTTAAAAGTACAATATTTCTTCCTTTAAAAATTAACTTGGAAATAGGAACTTAAAAATTAAACTGTAATTCTGATATATATAGCATTAAGGAAAGTTACATGAGAATATGGAAATACCATGATTTTTCTCATAGAATTTTTTAACTTAAGGGATTTTAACTGTCAAACTTAAGACTTTGCCATATTTCAATGATGACCACTGTTAAAGATGTATGAATATATCCCAATAAATTATTCAAGCAAGAACGTCCTCATTAAAAAAAATAATAATAAAAAATCCTTTTGTCAGTGAACGCTTGTAAGCATGCCTCCTAAGGAAATACCAGAGCACTTATACTCAAAACGTCTATACTTCACAGCTATTTCAGTCCACTTACTTCCTAGGACTCCCTAATCTTACCTCCCTGGCATCAAAGAACTACAAAAAAAAGATCATATAAGAAACTACAAAAGTCTTTCTTTGTTTAATATGGAAGCTATGCACAGTAAGTTGTCTGCTGTAAAATTTGATTACCCTTAAATATGTTTATTTCCCCCTGAAAGCAATCCCCATTCTAGATTGTAAGCTATTTAATGACTTCTCTATCGATATTGTTATTGAAACCATCATATTTCTCTCTCATTTTTACAATTATTTATTTTTAACTATTTTTTTAACAATAACCTGTGCCAACACTATGCTGAGCATGCAGCATGCAGCATCAGCATTTCTCTTTTCTTTTTAATTTTCAATTACAGTTGACATTCAATACTATTTTATATTAGTTTTAGGTGTACACGAGCATTTCGTGAATTCTTGAAACTATGTAGGATATATCTGACTATTATCCCCATTTTACAGATGAGGGAACTAAGGCTTACAGAGGGTTAAGTAATTTGCTAAAGGTCAAACATCTGACAAATGGTGGAACCAGGATTTTAACCCCACAGGATCTGCTTCCAGCACCTGAGTGCTTACCTACTATGCTATCCTACCCTTCGAGCTTTAATCAAGATTCAGTCAAATTACACCATGCTTGCTTCTCCACTGTAAGGAGGTTATTCAGACTGAGATACGTATTCATTCCATTGCTTTTCTTCAGTTCCTAACGCATACACTTCGGTTGCTTCACAGCTGATGTGACTCTCTACCAATTGACCAGCATAAGAAAACCAGTCGTACCACTTGTGATTAGCGATTAGCTTTGGCAGTTAAGTGCATACATTGGAGATCTGGTTATCACCCTGGTTTTTTTCTTTTCTTTTCTTTTCTTTTTTTTTTTTTTTTTTTAAGTCTTAATTAGATGATGGATTATTTGTGGACTTCTGAGGGCGCCCTGCAGGAAAAAATGACTTAGGGTCATAAACTCCACTCTTTTCCTGAAATCACATTTTGATTTGGTGTATGATCACTTTTCTGCATACTCCCTACTGCAAATACATTGGAAAAGCCCATTAAGATTATTTCCAACATTGGCTGGTCTAAGATAAAACAATCTTTAATTCCCTTAATTATCTCCTAAACTTCCTTTTTGCTTATTTGTTCTAAAATTACTGACTGATCTTAACAGCTCTGTTTTTATCGCTTATTGCTCTCGTCAAGTGCATACAGCCATGTTCTCTTGCTTATGACTATGGATGTTATTTTACAGCACTACTT